>NC_080722.1:4077500-4182500 GCF_019097595.1 Hemibagrus wyckioides | reverse complement strand
GATCTATCTGCATGATTTTCCACACTGTTGCTGGTAGATTAGATATCTGCTGGTTGATTAGATATCTGCGTAAACATCCCGGGTGTTCATAATAAAGTAGACAATTGAGTTTATATGCAGATGAATAGACAAATCAACCGATTATCGCACATCAGTCATGCCTTTTTCATTCATTTGTGTTAAAATAAAATTAATAAAATAATAATAATAATAATAATAATAATAATAATAATAATAATAATAATAATAATAATAAAGATGCTGCAGATTTTTAGCTTTAAATCTAACAGATTGTGATTTATTTATTTATTTATTTTATTTTATTTTATTTTTTTTCCATTTTTTTTTATAAAAGCTTGAGTTTTTTGGGGGTGAAAGTCCCCAGAAAGTGAAACCTGTCAGATATTCCTACAGTATCTAAATCCTGTTCATGTTGTGAGCAGTCATGTTGATTTTTTTTTTTTTCGAACTCGGGAGTCGAGGAAAACGAGCGAATCGGAATTCCGAGTTAATTCGGGTCTGAGGAAATTCCCAGGGAATTCCAGGAATTTTCTTTGATGTTGTTGGGTTATGCAGAACATTTAAGAATTTAAGAAGGACATTTAAGAATGTTCTGCGTAACCCAACAACATCAAAGAAAATTCCTGGAATTCCCCAGGAATTTCCTCAAACCCGGATTAACTCGGAATTCCGATTCGCTCGTTTTCCTCGACTCCCGAGTTCGAAAAAAAAAAAAAATCAACATGACTGCTCACAACATGAACAGGAACCAGCGGCTTCAGAACAATCAGAACACAGACAAGTTCTTGTGCTAAATCTCACACTCAAATGGTGCAATTCCGAGTTCCCACTTTTGAGGTAAGTCGGGCATAACGCAACTCACACACACACACACACACACACAGAGACAGAACAGTAAATAGAGCTTTTTCTTCGACCCGCCCCCCCTTCTTCTTCTCTGGTTCTGTTAAAAATAGCATGGCCTGAAGGAAAACTTCCACTGGTGACTGTATAAAAGAATGCAAGAGAAAAGAGAAAAAAGGGATAGCAAAGAAAGAAAGGCCACACACACACACGTGCGCACACACACACACACACACTCTCTCAAACAGTGGGCAAAGATTCTAGCTTTCTTCTGCACATGTGTGTGTGTGTGTGTGTGTGTGTGTGTGTGTGTACACAACATCATACCCCTTTGTGAGGACCTAAAAGAACTAATTGTCCTCACAAGTATACAATAGTGTCACAATTTATCCTTAAAATCAGCTTTTTAAACTACAAGATAAAACATTTCCTCTTGGTCACTGAGGTTAAGGTTTTAAAGACTAAAAGAAATGTGTGTGTGTGTTGACAAAAAACTTCCACAGAAAGGTAACTATAACTGTATACGTGTGTGTGTGTGTGTGTGTGTGTGTGTGTGTGCATGCTGTATGAGCCTGTAGGAGAAAAAAAGAATCATACAAGTAATAAAAGCCTGCCTTCGACCAAAGTTCACTCAGTGGCCATTTGATGCCCCAGGGGCAGTTATTTTCAGTCGGACCAGACCAGACCAGACCAGACATAAAGCCCAGACGCTGAGCAGAGAAATAATGGAATAAAGAAAACAAACAAAAAAAAAAATTCATACCCAAACATCTATGAAGCACATCTGATGTTTTGCTGTTGCGTCTCACTGAGCTTTTATTTTTCATAGCTTGTATTTTTTAAGGTTTTACAGGTTGAGGATTAACGATGAGAAAATTATTTATTTAAAATATATTGTTCTATAAGTGTGTAAATTTGTTTTAAAAAAAATAATCGAATTTGAATAAACTGATTGAATTTAATTTTGACTTAATCTAAAAATCTAAACAATTATAAGCAAATTATTTAAATATATTATAGATATAAATAAATAAAATCAGTATAAATGCAATATTACAAAATTCCTATGTAGAACACTGTACACTATCTATCTGTCTGTCTGTCTGTCTGTCTGCCCATCCGTCCGTCCACCCAATGCTTAAAAAAAGATGAAAGATTAGTCTAATAAAGTCAAATAAAACAATACTCTGAAGTGTATCATGATGTTAATATAGTAATATTGATACCATATGATGGTATCTTTCATCCTGAGGTCAGTTTCCTGTAGGTGCAAGAACAATACGACGGGAGAGATGCCTTACAGGACAGGACACATATGGCATATGATTCAGTGCACTAAATTAGCCCGGTGTTAGCATTAGCATGAGGGTTGCTGGGAGGGTGGGGGCTGATGAGGCTGACTGATCACTTTGGGAAGGAAGCGACTGGAGCAGCGAGCGTATGTGGCACAAATGGAAAATCCAGATCTTTCATGGTGAGGAGTGTTAGTACAGTCTGGTAAGACAGAGGCAGGGACTGAGAGAGAGAGAAAGCGAGGCAGAGGCAGTGACAGTGGTGAAAATTGAGGCAGAGGCAGAGCTGAGGCTGAGGAAGAGTCTGAAGTAAAAACAGAAGCAGAGACTGGGGCAGACCTGGTGGTAGAGACTGAGGCAAAAACAGAGGCAGAGACTGAGACAGACCTGGAGGGAGAGACTAAGGCAGAAACAGAGGCTGACAGAGAAACAGAAGCAAAGATTGAGGGAAACCTGGAGGCACAGACTGAGACAGAAAGAGAGTTTGAGGGAGAAGCAGAGACTGAAGCAAAAACAGAGGCAGATCTGGAGGTAGAGACTGAGGTAGAAATAGAGGCTGAGGCAGAAACAGAGGCAGAGACTGAGGCAGACCTGCAGGGAGAGACTGAGGGAGAAACAGGGGCTGAGGCAGAAGCAGGGACTAAAGTAGAATCAGAAGCAGACCTGGAGCCAGAGACTGAGGCAGAAACAGGGGCTGAGGCAGAAGCACGGACTAAAGTAGAATCAGAAGCAGACCTGGAGGCAGAGACTGAGACAGAATTAGAGACTGAGGCAGAAACAGAAGCAAAGACTAAGGCAGACCTGCAATCAGAGACTTAGGCAGAAACAGAAGCAAAAGATTGAGAGGAAACCTGGAGGCACAGAGTGGGACAGAAACCGTGTTTGAGGCAGAAACAGAGGCAGAGATGGAGACAGAGAATGAGGAAACCCCTGAGAGAAAGTGAGAACATCCCCATCCCTGCCCATCACTGGCTATAAGTGTTGTACAGTCTACTGTTCTAGAATTTAAAGGCAATATCTATCATACACAGTCCTTTCTCAAACAAACCCTGACCGCTTCTAATAGATATTATTTATTAAAGTTCTACATCTTCTTTGATCTACAGTGCTTTACTGTCCAGTTCACTGATCCATCTTCAGAACATTTACACCATTTGATCTTGATCCAGAGTGACTATCATTTATCTCATTTATACAACCAAGCAGCTGAGGGTTAAGGGCCTTGCACAGGAGCAGCTTGGCAGGGATCAGTAGTCAAACATCTGAACTACTGAACTAAACAACATGGAGCGTGAGGTGGGAATACATCACAGCACATGCTGCAAAAACATATTTACACCTAGGGGCAATTTATAGTCATCAATCCACCAGTATCCACCCACAACAGCACAGGGAGGACATCCGAGGACCCTGGATAAGGATCAACCCGAGGACCCTGAGGCAACCACTGCACCATTTCCAAACTATGTCAACCTAATTTACTTTGATTTGCATAAAGCTTCTAACAAATCCAGATATCATTGCAGAAACCTAATGACAAAGGTGACATGAGGAAAAATCATGGAGAGAAACCAGACTCAAAAACCTTCATTGGCACCACCGGATGGTGGGATTCCCCTGACTGAGGCTCTATCTCTCGTTTTATAGCTGACGTACAGTGAAGTATTTATGGATGTAGAAATTAAATAAATGAGCAGTTAGGTTGTTTCCAGAAAGGTTCTTTACCTCCTGCCTGCATGTTCTGACAGTCTGCAAACATGCTGTAGTTCATCACAGTCATGTTTTGCAGTCTAAATAAAGATCGTTCCAAAAGCTTGAGGAGCTGAGGCTGGAGCAGAGACTGTGACACCTCGTAAACCTGGCTTCCTTTCATGCCATCATTTTCTCTGGCAGAGAAGAGAAATGCTGCAATGCCGTCACACCGACCTGTTTCTCTGTCCTAAAGTAGATCGTAGGCTAAACTATTCCTCCCTGAACTGTTTTGTAACCTGTCATATGATGGATCAGACCATCATTGTGTCATTTATTGGATCGGGATAAGTATCAGTGAATGCACAGAGGTTACACGTTCCACATTGTGAACACGCCGCAGCTCTTGACTTGACTTCCTCTTGGCATGCTGGGCGCTTCGGGGTTCTGGCATCCTGGTGGCAGGTGAGATTTATGAGGTGTTAAGAATGCTTGGCTGTAACCGAGCGACAGTCTGCAACATCGTCCCCCCCAACCAGCCACCCCCTCCCTGCTCCGGACAAACAGACACGTCTCATGTCTAAAACTGGACTGTGAGGCCCTGATGACTATAACATCAGTGTTAAGCCTGCACTCCCATCAGGTCCCACCGCAAACACACCTCTGAATGTCAAGTTTCTTACTGCAATCCCACCCCCACCTCCTGCCTCGATACATGGAAAACACCTTATCATCATGTCTCACTCTGGTTTCTATAATGCAACACTAACTTTACAATCACACACAGCAAAGAGCAGGAAAATAACAAAATAAAAAGGCCAATTTGCCCATAAATTAGAGAAAACAAGTTTATATCTAAGACAGCTGAAGTCTGATTGGTTTTGCTGATGGTATGGTTGGACGTTTTACTAATTTTTACTATACTGCAATGTATGCAAATTTGGTTACAGTGGCACTTGGGCAGGAACTACAATCCTATTTGTTACATTGGTCATTTGGACAGGAACTGCACTCTTTTAGGTACAGTAGCTTTGCGATGTTAATAGTTTTAGTGGGAGCTGTGGGTTACAATAGTTTTATTTGGACACAGAGTGCTGTTCAGTTGGTTACAGAGGAATTGTGGGCTAGAAATGACATCTTAATGGTCAAAATAACTACTGGGCCATTAACTTACAGTCTACAGAGAGAGGCAATAATCTCAGAGTCAGGGACCAGAACACTCTGAGCCCTTTATTCTTGACTAGAGCTAGAATCAGGGGTTTCAAAAATGGCAAGTGACATATGGAAACACTTTGCCAAAATTCTATAAAGGGCTGGTTATATGGCACAGAGCCCACCCCACATTTAAACATAAAATCTTGTTTTGTCTTAAGAAGACAAACAAGCTAAATAAATTCACTCTCTTGTTTGTGTACATGAGTTGTTCAAATGACCTGAAAAGCATATACCAACTATCAGAATTCTGGCACTGAGCTATTCAGCTTTAAGGGAAGTTTGAAAAATTGCTGCGGGTTAGCTGGAGTATACGCCTCATTGCACAGCACAAATAACACAACATGAAATTTCTCAGAAGTCCACCAAACAACTGTGAATGGATTTGTTCTTGTGTCCTAGTTTAAGAGATTATGTAGAGCTACAGGAGGTATTCAACTCTTTCAGAGCTACTTAAAGGCTTAAAATGTGTATTTAAGTCTCAGGCAAGTCATATATCATGTCAAAAGACACTGAGATCTCACAAACTAGTAATTTATTCATTTATTCATCTTCAGTGCATGCTCGGTCCTGGACAAGGGTGTAGTGGATTCATAGCCAATCCCAAGATGGAAATACACCCTGGACAGGACCCCAGGGCAACATACACAGCCAGTCGACATACCAAAATGCTTTCGGGAGCTTTCCTCTTTGTGGGGCTATGAAGGACATCAGAACATTCTGAAATGTTTCCTCCAATATCTCTATAACAGCAAGCGTTATTGATTCAGCAGCTTCCTAATGCCCATGGATAGATGCCAGGATTACACTACAATTATGCCCCAGCCTCTCCATCAGCTTTCTGAGGGAGAGCAAACAATGCATTGACACATGGAAAAATGAGACATAGGACAACAGTCCAATTTCAAAATGGGACAAAGTGAAGTGGAAAAAAAAAATGCTGGTGAAGGACGTCATCGAACAATCTTGGCATGGCCGCTTGGGTATGATATACTTGCAAACGAACACACATCAAACTGAACAGTATGAGTGTGGATAAACACAGAAAGGTTTATAACCATGCTGAAGGTCCCAAGCGTTTTTAGACCCGGGGTCGGAGACGCATGGTGGAATTTTATTTTTATATCCTGCTTAGTACTGGCCTCACTCAAAGAACACACTGGAAGAACACATCATAAATCTCTCACCAAAAAAAAAAAAATAGGAATGGAGCTAAGGCACATATTTCTTTGGTCACTGGTTCACAGTGAGAGATCTTATTTGGCAGCAGATCATCTAGTGTGACAATCTGAGGTTCTCCACAAAGGCTCTGTGCAAATTGGTATAGTTTGGCCCATGTCCCCCGTAAGCACCATACATATACAAAGTGTGTGTAACTAGTTCAAATCCCTAAACGTACCAAGTATGGCCCCTGAGGTCAAAGAACCATTTAAAAAAAATTTTCAAGGACTCTTTTTAAAGAGCTATCACACTTGATAGCAAAATGATCTATGCAGAACTATACAACAGACAGACAATGCTCCTTTCACAAACGGTTCCATCTTCAGGAATCTTGGACCATAAACTACCTAAGAATCCATGAGAACCTCTTTTCCTAATTAGTATGATGTTCTAGGCCTTTAAAGTTTATGCTTGGTCAATCTTGAGTTCTTCAGTTTGTTCCACTATGGGTACCTCTCAACGTTTATATAACAACACATTTTTTCCAAAGTAAAGACAAGTTTCTTAATGGTTACCCATTCTAAGACCATCTTGAGGAACCAAGTGTAAATGATGGATCTCCATATTCTACTTTCCCACAAACATTGCCTACATAGATAATCTCAGTCTGTATAGCAATGATGATGTTTGACAAGTCCCCACTGACCAAACTGTGCATGCTGAATATAGCAGTATGCCGTATAGCCACTTATCAGCCTACGCCTCACAGGAATTTATGACACCAGAGGGTACTTACCAGTGTGGTTCTGAGATGTGCGTCTGCTTGTCTGTTTTCTCTAGATGGGATCCTTTGGGACGTCTCACAAGCACCCTGAGAGGAGAGGAAAAAAACAGCACTGTCAAGAGTGGGAATGTAGGTAGCATGGGAATAATGCATCATATGGAAAACAAATACGAAGAGCAAAATTTGGATAGACACAAATTTACACATCCATTATTTCCAGATAATCTCCGAGGCCTGTCTAGTACCAGTCTGTACCAATATGCACTTTTGCTGGGGTGGTACTATCAAGGGGACATGTTTTGTATATTCAGTATGTATGTATTCAGTAATAGTGGACTTTAAGATTCCACCACCTAGCTAAAATACTTTTACCTTTATTTTTGAGAGTGTTGTGCTCTTCTGAGCATTTTCAAATCAAAAACCGCATTTTTAAATCTATCCCTATAGACGTGGAGGGGGTCTGAGGCTCTGTGGCAAGGCAATCTTTCATTCAGTTTGAGATTATCCATCACTATCAAGGGGACATGTTTTTTACATTCAGTATGTATGTATTCAGTAATAGTGGACCTTAAGATTCCACTACCTAGCTAAAATACCTTTACCTTTATTTCTGAGAGTGTTTTGCAGCTCAAGGTTATCCATGACATGATGACAGCTTCACTTCTTAACAAGTAAAGCACCATGACAGCTTGCTCTCTTTATCTAACCTGCCCTGGCAGCACCAATCAAATGCCCAGTGCTCTAAGAACACCTACAGTATTTATAAATGATCGTTTGAACACAAATAAACACACAGTTGTTAAGTCAACACTGGGAATTGGTCTTGAAGGACTGCTTCATGTACGTAACAATAGCTACTTCTACGTTGCCACGTTTGCTCTTTTCAGCTGGTAATTACTCTGGTGCATATGTTGTTGTTCCATTTTGTATCAAGAGTACACTGTCCACACTTTGAAAAGGTCTCAAACAATTGTCCTTATATTATTGTGTCATTGACATTTCAAGCCTGTAATTTGCCTCGACTGAGAAAAGAAAAAATATGTTAATTACTGTTGGATGACTTCACAAACATCTAAATATCTTCACAAACAAGCTTTTTGTAATTGAGTTAAAAAAAAAAGGTTGAGAACAGAAGTGCAAGAAGGAAGGAAGGAAGGAAGGAAGGAAGTGCAAATACAAGGAAGAAACAAAGTGCATTAATGCAAAGAGAAGGAAGGAAGTGCATCAATGCAAACAGAAGGAAGGAAGGAAGGAAGGAAGGAAGGAAGGAAGGAAGGAAGGAAGGAAGGAAGGAAGGAAGGAAGGAGAGAAGTACATCAATGCAAAAGGAAGGAAGGAAGGTCTGGTTGTAGAAGGGGTAGATTTACACAGAAATTTCTGCACTTTTTAGCACATCATAAAACAAGATATTTTACCAACCAACTAAAGGCAGAACAATAAAGACAGTATAGTGTGGTCAAAGATGTAAAGGACACATAGAGATGTCCACAACCCAAAACAGCACAAAGGAAGTTTGGGAAATGTAGTTGAAAATAACTGATGAAATAAAATAATATGGAATAAAAATCGGTAACTCTTTCAGCTTATTTAACCTCACTAAAGCATGCACTCAAACTTCCCAGAAAACCATCTCTCATATACAGCACATTCCCATTCAAGGAGTGGTGCACTACAGGTTCCTCTTGCAGCCCAAAAAACATCTGCAGCAAGTATTGGCATGTAGATTCCTGAAATATCTGTCATCTAGCTAGCGCAGAACAGGCCTCGACATTTGTGACTTGAAAAACAAGAGTTGCTGCAATGTATAGTAATCTACCACACCTCCATACTCTCTGCTACACAAACATACTCACACACACTCCACACTAAAAATAATTTACACACTGCCACTTCCTGAAGGAAAATCTTCCCAGCCTGCTGATTTTTTCCAGGATCAAATGGCCTGTGAAATATAAGCAGTTAAATGCGACTAACCAGGCTGAAATAGGCCAGTGTCAGACTCAATGCATCAACACAGGCAACGTGGTGGGGTGCGTAACCAACGGCGAATAATTTCAAAATAATTCCTGACAATTTTGACACACTAGCAACTCTTTGTGGTAACCTAGCTAGAATGAGCCAGTGGTGTGCAGAAGGATACTCCAATCAGATCGGGTCACATAATCATACCAAGAGTTTTGTATTTGAGTTCCATAACCCACTTTGTCTAACTGTATTAGCACAAGAGTTTGGCCTAAATTACAATGTACACAGTTTCCTTTAACAAAGCAAAACAAAAATGGCAGCAAAATATTTTCCCTGCACATCGAGGGTTCTAGGATTCAAGCCTTTTCCTTAGGTATGTGTAGTCTGCATGATCTCCCCGTGACTTGGGGGGTTTCCCTCTGGGTTCTGTTTTTAATTCCTGAAGTTCAAAGACATGCATTGTAGGCTGACTAGCATCTCTAAATTGTCAATAGTTTCGGTGGGATTTTGCCCTGTAATGGCTTGACACCCCATCCTTGGTGTCTCCAACCTTGTGCCACCAGTCCCCTGGGATAGACTCCAGGTTCCTGTGCAGGTTCCTGACCCTGTGCAGGATCAGCAGTACAGAAAATGAATGGACAGATGGATTTGGTTCAGTTTGTCCAGTTTTCTGTCAATGTTGGTTTGTGTCTTAACTGTGAAAGTTGTGTACACACTGAAGCCTTTGAGAGGCATCACTTCGAAGGGGTTGTGAATTGGTACTGAATTGGTTAGATACCTGTTTTGAATCAAAATTTCTTTTTCTTTTTTAGCCAAAAAAAACAGTAAGCAAAAAGAACAATCAACTCTCTTTAGCCCTGTAGCCAGTCTCTGGTCCGGTTCTGCTTCCTTCAGCTAAATAAATGCATGTGGTTGGATGAGTTACAACAGAAGCAGAGATCCGTGTTTACGTCCTGTGGAGTGTTGGCCAGCTTTTTCCTACTTTCTTTAGCACCACTCTACCCTTGAGTGCTCACTTTTGAGAGCCTTGACATTTGGTACATTCAATACATTGACAGGCAGCAGCTCACTTGCCCTTGTCCAACTCCGTTACCAGAGATAGCAACATACTGTACATACGTTACTTTGCTAGTCTGGCCCATTTAAAAGAAACCTATTCCTTTTGATGGACCTTGTATAAGATATTTGCGTATTTTGGGGAAAAAAATCGAACCCCTATTGTCATCAACACCAATACTGGCATAATGTATTGCTACAATTGTGTGCTTATTTACTTGCAATCATAAAATTGCTATAAGACAAACAAACATCTGATACTATGTGATACTATTCATCTACTCTTTGCCTGTGATATAAAGTGCAAATCATGATTTCTTGTTAACAATTTTAATAAGGATGCTTGATCATAATGCATGGCAGTTCTCTATTAACGATGCTAATTACAATGTCATAAGATCTTAAACATAAAGCACAGCATGAAGAGCCCATTGCGAGCAGCGCTAATCGCATAACCTGAGCTGTTTCCTGATGTGCCTGATTGCTTAACATTAATAAGGTTACTGAAAAATCCTGAACAAAATGATATCAAAGAATCCCTAAGAGAAATTTGAAAAAACTGAAAGAAGGTGACAAGAAAACATGGAGATGAAGATGTGACCAGGCTTGTAGTGTGTGTAAACAGCAGGAGGAGGAGCAGGAGGAGGACGACTAGAGTTACAGAGCTGATGATGGCCCTTTGACATGGCTAATTTGCAAGCGATTATCCAAGGTCAGAGGTCAGCTTGTCTGTTTCCTCAGTGGACCTGCTCTGAACTCCCACGCTCTAGAGAAAAGAAATCCACACATCCTAAAGGCTTCATCCATACTGCACTAGCGACAACTCAACCTGCTGCAATAACCTTAAAGGATATATATTTATTCTGCCCAGCACCATATGTGGCATTGCCTAGAAGGCCACACACAAATGGAAATTCAGAAACGAAACTATGTACAAGAGTGCCAGCAGAGAAGAAAAAAAAATCTGAAGCAGGAAAACCGCAGGGCCATCCATCACAGGACCTACGGCACAGGAGAAAAAACGTCACCAACCTTCACTACGAATCGTTTCTGCTGTTTGATGAGCGACATAAGTCTTGGCACTTTGGGGTGGGTTTTTTGTAGCTCCAACAATTCTTGGTTTTGTTTTTGCATGGTTTTTTTTTTTGGAAATCCAGTCAGTTGCCAGACTGTAGACTAGGGAGCAGGACGTGAAGCAGAATGAGCTCCTTTGTGTCGCGTATCCTCGCCAAATATTTCATTTGTGAAGAACGATGGTTAATAAATTGTTGGAACGGCAGAAAAATCAAACGGTTTTCAGGACGGGAAAAGTTTGACGTAAAGTGTGACCTTTCCTTGTACGTTCAAGCTGCTTTAAAGGGACGCTCAAGAGGGAAAAGTGGGGCTCTTTCTTTAGAAAAGGTCTCAGTCTCAGGTTGCCAGTAGAGCCCAGGTCTTAATTACAGATCTGGCAACGGCTTGACGCTGGAGACAGATAGCAGATCTAAAGCCAGTGAGCTGAAAGCCTGCAGTATTAGCTTACTGTTTTGGGCAATAAATCCCCATAGTGTTATTGAGCCTGTGGAGGGTGGAGGGTTTGGGAGAGGGTGGGGGTCCTCTTTATCAGAACCTCTCACCACAGCTACAGACTGCCTGACGCACTCATTTATCAGGCAAGTGTCCATTGTTCTCACTCCATCTTTCTAAGTACTGACTATCGGCCAACACTCGATAGATCCAATCCTCTTAGAAACTCTGGAGTATCTGAGCAACCTTCTGTTGCTATGTCAAAACTACACCGCTGCGGAATTCTGGATTCTTATTGGTCAAAAGAGGTTGAATTGTTTTCTTTAACTACAACTCTGACAGTAGATCCAGCTGCAAATCTCAAAGTTTTTTTGTCTGATTGTTTTTTAATGCGTTTGTTCGATACAGTTTCATTTCTATGGTAACAAGTGACTTATATAGTGGATGAGCTACATTACATAAGGCTGATATCACATATTGAAAAGTCACAAGTGTCAGCACATATCGTAATGCTCTGAGGTAAAGTTTTTCACCCCAGGAAAGTGTTTCTGTGTGTTTTGTTTTTATCTTATTAACTTCTAGAGAGAGACAAAGCCAGGCTAGCGCTGGAATGACTGCGTATAGCCGCTGTAAGGTTAGTCAAAACATGAACAAATTTTCTTCAGTGCTGTTCCACAACATTAAATGAAACCGTAAATGGATAAAAAGTACTTTAATAAAAAAAAAAATTTCTAAATCATTGACTGCAGTCGCTGTGGAATAAGCAGAATAAGAAGAAAGCACCTCAGAGCAAGCTGTTATTTCATCACTCCACTCTGTGGTTGATTATTTTCCCCTAGCAGCACAACACACACACACTGTGTTTTAGCCAAACCTCATCCCAATTTGAGCTAAAAATCCAAACTTTTACCTAACGACACACTTCTGCAAACATCCTCGGTGGACATTTTGAGTAAAGAAACACTCGACAAAACATGATGATCCAGCGCAAACAAAAAAACTGTTTAGCTAGCATATGGCCTACTGCAGCATGTAGCGCTTTTTTTCTTCTTCATATGCACCTCTAAATGCAGAAGTAAGCGTTTTCCTTGCATCGTGAAGGTAATAAAGAGCTGTAAAAAAAAAAAAAAAAAAAAAAAGTTATCTAGGTCAACACTGTGACAATAAGATTAAAGTACTGAGTATCACAGCAGTGCAGGTCAGGGAAAATCTACTGACCAAACATTATTCTAGAAAGCCAACAGATTTCAAAAAAGCTGAAGAAAGGGAAAATAAAAAATAAAAAAACGCTATTTTTACGCTACACTACTCTCCTGTATGTGGTCATAAATCCTGAAGGAGCACAGCTTTTCGGAGAATGGTTCAAAGAAATCATGTCACAATGAGTCCAATATCAAGAGCTCAGAAATTTCCTAGTAATCCATGTGGAGTCATGGATGAGGTCACACATCTACATCAAAATAATCGATTATGGAGTATAGGATAATGATGAGACACTGGCAGCACAGGACCACTGTTTAAAGGGAAGGTATCACTGCTCAAGCATTAGAGATAAGTGAAGAGTATTCCTCATATGATTTATGATTATACATTCAAAATACATGGTTATGATATTCATCAAGATATATATGGCCAAAGAAATTTACTACATGAATCGGATTAACCTGACAAAAATGTACATGTGATGTATGATGTACGCATATATGAATTTTGTTTTTTTGTTTTTTATTTATATTTTATATGTAAAAACATAGAGGGAAATTATAGGGATATTTGCATGACCATGACATGAGAAACAATCTACAGTAAAATAAAATATAATAATAATTTAATTAAAATAATAATTAAATGATATTAAGTTATATTAAATGAAATAAAATGAAATTAGAAATAAATAGACAGAATAAAAATTGAATAAAAATAGTTACAATAAAATAAAGAAAAAAATAATTGAAAATTGATTAAAAAAATAGAAAATTATTCTATTTATAAATTATTCTATTATTCTATTCTAATAAAAGAAAAGAAAAACAGAAAAACACAATTACATAAAAAAATGGAAAAAGAATTCTGTAATGTCAAATCCACAGTAGTGGTTAAAGGTTTATGGTTTTTATGAACATAGACACTGAAAAGTTTGAATACGTTTTTTTTCTGTACCTAACTTAGTTGATTTAAATGTTATAATTTTATTTTATTTTTATATCAAAAAAGCTTTAGTTTTGCTGTTGTTTTCTTTTCCTCTGTAATAATGTTAATGTAGAGAGCTGTGAACTGTTTGCCCAGTAGCTCATATCCTTATCCATAGAAGTAAAATAAAAAATAAAATATAATTAATAAATAAATAAATAAATAAATAAATAAACAGAATGAGTGAAGTGAAGTAAAAACAGTTACAATAAATAAATAAATAAATAAATAAAAAAAATAACAAAATACAAAATAAAAATATTAAAAAAGAATACAAATATTTGCAATAAAAATAGAATTGCCTGTAAGCGCAAAGGGAAAAATGTATAAAAATATTTAAAAAATATAAAGATAAATATATAGATATGGATCAGTGGCAAAACAGTATGACTTGTGAAGGTGAATAAACTGCAAAAAAAACCTGAAGTTTCAGTGTTCTTGCCATGTGTTTCTCTCTCTCACACACATATACACACACACTCTCTCTTGACTGTGTGGACGCACACACGCACACACATAATTTATATTGTTCATTACTTATTGCACTACCTCTACCTGTCATCTGCTGCTACAGTTATATTTATGTTTATTTCTATTTGCACTACCTTTTTGCACAATATTTTTTTTACATCATTTCACTTTATCTTATTTTATTTCACTTACATTCCATTACACATGTTCTTTTCTTTCTTTTTAGGCGCTAAGTGTCCTGTGTTCTTTTGTGTTGTCTTTCTTGTATTTATTGTCTTTTGCACTGTCTTGTCTATGCCCTGTTTGCACCTAGCTGCACACTGTGCACTTTACGTGGCTAAGACAATCTTCTGTCCTAGCTCTGTGGTGGTGTTTTGTGTTGAACTCTTTGTTGTTGTATGTTTATGTAGCACCAGGTCCTGGAGAAACGTTGTTTCATTTCACTATGTACTGCGTCAGCTATATGTGGTTGAAATGACAATAAAGCTTCTTGGATCTTGAATCTTGAATGTTTTCTTAAAAAATATTAAATAGATTCTCTATGTGAAGAGACAAAAATGTCATTCTTCTAAGCAAAAACTGTTAACTGTTTCTTTTTGTAGCTCTTACCTCATTACATTTAATCATTACGTCTAATGATTAAAAAAAAATCCACTAGCTAGCCTACCATGCTGCTTAAAGCACAGTGACAGGAGCTGATGTGATTAAGCTAATTCATTTATGACAGATAAATGTTCATTATTTTGGGTCTTTATGGTAACTGAGGAGGAAATTAAAGCATCACTATAACTTGTCATACTTTCCCGATGGGTTGAGGGTCTGACCTCATGTACACTTAGAGCTAGAGAGCTGATTGAGTTGCTAATGCAGCCAAAGAAAATAATAGTTTTTGAATGAATAAGCTGTAAGATTTTAAAGGAGTACACAGGTTTGGACTGCTGCTATATGATGCAACTGATTCCTGAGGTAAATTATTATAAAAAAACAAAAAAGCCAACAACAAAGAGCTGAGGCATTCAATAGATTTCTGCTTTTTTAGTAAAAATTGTGCAACGAAATGACATGTGAGACTCTTCCGAGAGTCTAAATAAGACAGGAAAAGGATCTAACTGCTACAAAGCTCTGGCGCCGGAGACTCCTTCTGTAAATGTCAAATAAACACGGAAAACCATCCACTACTGACGTGCAGAAATGCCCTCTGACTACCATGACGTAGCTGATACGACTAGTTAGCAGCTACATGCTAACAGGATCCTCACTGTTTGCAATTCTTCAACAGATAGATAGATAGATAGATAGATAGATAGATAGATAGATAGATAGATAGATAGATAGATAGATAGATAGATAGATAGATAGACAGTGTGACAGACAGACAGACAGACAGACAGACAGACAGACAGACAGATAGATAGATAGATAGACAGTGTGACAGTGTGACAGACAGACAGACAGACAGACAGACAGACAGATAGATAGATAGATAGATAGATAGATAGATAGATAGATAGATAGATAGATAGATAGATAGACTGATAAATAGACAGACATGCTGGCAGATAAGTGGACAGATAGATAAGCAGACAGACAGAAAGGGCTCCTCATGGAAAACTGTCCACTATACAAAACTCTGTCCAAGTGTTCAACTATAGAAATCTCTGACATGCAGAAATGCCCTCTGATGACCATAACGTAGCTGATACGACTAGCTAGCAGCTACACGCTAACAGGATCCTCGCCGGTTGCGATTCTTCACTCGTGATCGGTTCATGTCATGCTGTGTATACTCAAACGAATCATATTTTGGTTTTCATGCTGTATATAGAAACATATAAGGAGGGCTTCAACCAGAAAAGCAGTAAAACGTAACGTAGCTACTGTGTATAAAAGTTCTACATAATAAAGAAAGAAAAATAAAGATAGGGTTTCAGCTGGAATGCTGTACGGCGAGGCGGAGACGACACACTGCAGTCTAAATATATCATAAACGTACCGTAAAAAACCCCATGATGGATGCGTGTGGAACATCAAAGGCTGGATGATTTCTTTAGGCTCACAGCAGTCTGAGCGGCTGCACGCACACACACACACACACGCACACACACACACACACACGCACACACACACACACACACACACACACACTAGCCGCTCTTCTGTTCAGCAGCCAATCAGAGGTGGCTGTAAAACGGCCCATATAAGATATTTGTCCCTTCCTGGGAGATTTCGCTTTCTGTTAACAATTAAACAAATGAACATTCCTTGAGCATCAATAAAGTCTAATCACACAGAACGTGTGCTCTCTCTCTCTCTCTCTCTCTCTCTCTCTTTCTCTCGCTCTCTCTACACACACACACACACACACACTGTTATCATCCCTGGGTTTAATTTCAGTTTAATCGCAGCCTCTGAGACAGTAAGTGACTCCAGAAGTATTCAAAACATTCAGTGAAGAGCAACTCAGGCCAAATTCCACTGCTGGCTTCTACGAGCACTCGCTGACTCCTCGCCACGGTTGGCCTGGCTACACACACACACACACACACACACACTTACTCACATACTCACACAGAGAGCGCTTCAACTTCCACTGTACGAGCCACAGCCAAGCCGAGATGACATCAGCGCTCCGGGAGAAAACACGGCTGTATAAATGAGTGACGCGTAGAGAGGAAGGATAAAATGTTTACAAAATAAATAAATAAATAAAACCACAAGATGTGGAATACAGACCTGTGACTACAAGAGAGGGGAAGGAAAGAAAATGGGTAAATAAGAGAAGATGTGAAATACACAGACAGACAGACAGACAGACAGACAGACAGACAGACAGACAGACAGATAGATAGATAGATAGATAGATAGATAGATAGATAGATAGATAGATAGATAGAACAGACAGACAGACAGATATATAGATAGATAGATAGATAGATAGATAGATAGATAGATAGATAGATAGATAGATAGATAGATAGATAGATAGATAGATAACTATCTAGTCTAAAAATCTAGTCCAGGTAACTGACACACACCTGAGCACAAGGTGAAAGGTGAGTTAGTTCGTATTAGACAGTGAGATAATTGGCTGTTGCAGTTTATGAAGCAGTAACAATCAGGCTCCATTATTCCCGATGAAGTTTTTCCAGGGAAGATGATGAAGCATGTTTATGGAATCTGGTGGAAAAGTGAACAGAAAGTTTTCAGTCTGATGTCTTTTCTGTAGACCCTCAGAACCTTAGTGCTTAGTCCCTGCTCAGAGCGGTGAGAAGCTGGCAGCAGACATCAGCCTGAGCGTTTGGCAAAGCAATTTGCTTTCAGAGCTGCAGTGTAAGAACTACATGACAAGCAGTAAAAGAGCTCCAAAGAGACGAGGAAGTCTATTTCTGCTCCTGCTCCGAGGTCCGCCATGTAGCGTTTGATCAATTATTCACCTTCAGACTCTTGTTGGTTTTTTTGATCTAAATTTTGTGGCATGTTGCGTCAGCGGGGGAGCCGAGATAACCTGATACAGTGGGAACACTGCGAGTTTAACAGCTGTGTGTGTGTGTGTGTGTGAGTGTGTGAGTGTGTGTGTGTGTGTGTGTGAGTGTGTGTGTGTGTGTGTGTGAGTGTGTGTGTGTGTGTGTGTGTGAGTGTGTGTGTGTGTGTGTGTGAGTGTGTGTGTGTGAGTGTGTGTGTGTGTGTGTGTGTGTGTGTGTGTGTGTGAGAAATCCAAGGTCTTATTCTGTGCTCAGCTTCTCATGACTATGGTCCAGAAGGACCTCCGAGCACTGTTGAAAACTCAAGAACAACAACAAGCAGGACTCGGTTTGAACGGAGGTACGAGAGGAAGTTGTGTTCCAGGCTGGAAAACTGCCATCGTGACTGTTGAGGAATTTAAGGAAACATTTTTGTGGAAACAAAATTCCCATTAGATTACTACATTTCAGCAGCACAGTTTTTCACTTGAGCATGTTGATAAAAACAACAACGAGCTACAAAATTCTCCAGATGCGTTCACAGCATAGTCGATTTACTTAAGGCCACACCCACAAAACTCCATAAAAGGCAAACAAGCTCAATGAGAGCTGATGCTAGTAATGCAGCTCAGCCACTGCAGCGGGTCTGCTAGTATCAGCTACCGCAAACACACACAAACTCCTCCTCCTTTTCTAGGGGCGCTATTAATTTTGCCCTAATATAGTGTTGAAACCAAATACAAATTTCCATCTCTATTTTTCTTCTATATTGTCTTTATCAGAATCCCAACCTTTCCAGTTTAACCAAGGGGAAAAATCTTTTTGGCAATATTTTAGTGTTTTTTGGGGTTATTTTCCAGCGAAATATGCATTAGAGAGCAGTTCTCATGAACTAAAACCCAGTTACATTACCTTAATTACCTTAGTAGCCTGCCTAGTTGTTATGCTGGTTATTGTTGTTGTAATTAGATATTGGGCAAAAGGTGTAAAATATAGATAAGATATTATAAAACAGGCATAAGATAAGACAAGATAAGGCAAGATAGTCATAAGATAAGACACGCATAGAATAAGACATGGCAAGATAAGGCAGGCATAAGATAAGACAAGGCAGGCATAAGGTATGACAGACAAGATAGTCATAAGATAAGACAATATAAGATAGGCATAGGATAAGACAAGACAAGACAAAATAGACATAAGACAAGACAGACATAACACAAGACAAGATAGACATAAGACAAGAAAAAATAAGACAATATAAGGAATAGGATAAGCATATTAAGACAAGACAAGATAAAAAAGACTTTTGACCCAAGAGAAAAGAGAACTATAAAATAAGCATACAGCTAATATAAGGATACCCCCACACCAAAAAAAAGAAAAAACTTGCTAAAAATAAAAATATAAAATCATCTCCAATCCCTCACTCATCATTCATACAGATTAGACATGTTGCATGTGTGTGTTACCAATTTTGGTTTAAAGAAATGTGTTATTGGTGTTAGTTAGCTGGAGCGACAGGACTGAGGAGTCACCTCAGGGGTCATGCCCCAGCCTTGCAGACTCTTGGTTCTGCCCACTGAAAAACTTTCCCACACGCTGAAACATCTGATCCACATGGCAGGCAGTGCGAGAGGCTTGAAGTCGGCATTTGTGCGTTACATAACAGCGTCATTATTGTGGTCAGAAGTATAGCTTTCGTGGGATGCAGGCCCGAATTCTCGCATGTGCTACAAAGCCATCAGGAGTCACAGTAGCTGCCTCGGATGCGTATAAAACTTTTCTGTTCGCCCATACCTTCCGGGCCGTGTGCCATACGTACGTATCCCTCTCATCGCTCACACCTTGGAAATATTTTTATATTTAAAGTCTACAACGAATAAAGGACGAGCGCTGTTCAGTAAGAACATGTCATGCTATTGGGAATTCCAGAGAAACGTGCTGTTGCGGCTTTCTGTCTCTACAAACAGCTCTAGACCCGATTATACAAATCCAAGCTGCGGTAATCCTCAAACAAACACAGCATGAAAGCAAAACCCACCAACCAGCGACTTGATATCATGTGGTGCTTTCTATCAATCAACAGCGTCTGCTTTAATAGGTCGAGGGTGTTCGACTGACTGATGTAAGAAGAATAAAACACTTCAGGACGCCGTCACTTGATATTTCCACCAATAGTAGTATAGACTTCATTCACACTTCATCACAGCTTTCTAGAGAGCATTCGGTGCTGGTGGCATGTGTGTACATGAGTGCGATTATCATGTCGTGACAAGGCCGTTCATTACCATTACACGCCACTGAAAAGCTTTATTCAGGCTGGTGAGACAAGCGTAATAGACACTAATCAGATCACAGAGGGGAAAGAAGAAGGAACAGAGGGAGACGTTCACACCGCGGTCGCAGCTGGACAACATACGATGGGTCAGGACTTCGACTCGGACCGAGGGAAACAATACAAGCTGCCTCGTTAAAACAACAACACAGAAAGTTAGCGATCTTGCTCTCTGCCATGCCTTGGGGATACAATGAGGATAAGATGCCGTTGGTGTGTGAATACGCTAATTAGCATACAATAACAAGGTTCTGAACATTGTGCTCCACACAACAACAAAAAAAAACATTATTACATTTATTTTATGCAAGCTTATCTCTGGGATGATTTGAGCTGACTGTGCTCGTTTTGCACAAAATGTACAGGCAAAAAAAAAAAGCTTAGCTGAAAGAACTTGTTCTTGTGTGTCAGCTCACGTGAGACTGGAAACTCTTACTTTCTGTTATTCTTCAGATTCTTTACACTCTCTTTTATGGCTTCATTTTAAATGCCTCTGCAGAATTGGGGCATAAAACGACATAGACTATCACCCTATCCACGCTCACTGACTATCACCCATGTGGAGGAGTGCAGGCTGCATCACCTATGGCGGATCGAGGAGAGGGCATGGCCTGAATTATGTAGATGAAAGGTGTGTCATTCATAGATTATTAATTATTATTAATTACCCAATACATTTATACAATTGAAGTATTTTATATAAACTACACATATACATGCTCTAGGGCCACATTGCCTCGTCTTTCTGGGGTTGGGGTTGGATGAAGTTTGCATTTTCTCCCTGAGCTTGGGTTCTCTGGGTTCCTCGTCTATTTCAAGAACACTGTAGTCTAATAAGTAACTCTAAATTGTCTGTGTTTCTGCCATGTGATAGGTTGGCACCCTGTCCAATGTCACAAGTCCCTTGGGATAGACTACAGGTTCCCCATGACCCTGTGTAGGATAATGCTGCAGAAAATAAATGGCTGGCTGGCTGGATGGATGGATGGATGGATGGATGGATGGATGGATGGATAGATAGATAGATAGATAGATAGATAGATAGATAGATAGATAGATAGATAGATAGATAGATAGATAGACAGATAGATGTGTTCTGTGTTGAACACCAGTAGAAATGCTTAATGAATTCTTGTACTCCAATAAACAACACCTTCTTTCATTTTCTTAATGTTTTGCAAGCAAAGATATTCCTTGTGTGGCACAGATTATTCTGTTCTGCAGCATGGACAAAGGGAGCTAAGCTTCCATCAGAGAAAGATGTTTTGTTGCAACAAACAACACAACTGTAAAGCTAAATGCATCACCATTTTAAACATATTTGAGTTTGATCACCCTGCCATGACCACTTTATCTGCAATTCACAATAATATTAATAATGTTAATCTTCTCAAACCTGAAGCAGTCTCATTAATGTTAGGCTCAAACAGCTATATTACTGTTTATTTAACACGTTTTGGAAAAACTGTCATATATATGAATATGAGAGTCTTATGCACCTTCCTTGTTAGCAAAAACAAGCCTCTGCTTATAATAAAGTTATAAGACGGGTATTTAATATAGCAGTGATTTAGGGGTCCAAGCACTTGAAATTGTTTTTGGACCCTTAAAACTTTATGGGATTCAAAAAGAATAATAATAATAATAACCATAATCATAATCATAATAATAATTCTCTGTATACCAGTGGGTTTCCTCTGGATTCTCCAGTTTCCTCCCACCTCTACACACATCTATAGGTGGATTCTGTACTCTATGGTTTTTCGGTCCCGGATAAAAATCCCACATAATAATATAATTATTTGTTCTCAGGCTGAGATCTGTGGTCTTAGCGCTCTTGCATCTGGCTTTCGTTGGACTGTCAGTCACTTAGCATTTCCTATTTTGCAAAACAGGTTGCCAAAATGCCAATGCAGCACATATGGGTGTACGTGAGTGTGTGTGTTTACGATTGACTGAGCACTTTAACAACCGTTATGGTCCTCCGCTTGCATTTCACTCTAAATGCTGATAGAACACTCCTGACACGTGATCAACCCCTTTCCTCTCTCTTTGTAATTACACTACTACCGCCGAAAACAAAAAATAAGCATACACAGTTTACACACACACACGCACACACATAAAATATTTAGCTTACAGATTACTAAAATGTGTGTAGTTAAGCAACATCAGTATGTCATACAACACAGAGAGAGATATCCCACTGTCTCGCTGATCCTCCACACATACACACACACACACCTGACTGCACTGAAAGCTTGTTCGCTACTCAATGGATTTGTGCCTGCATGCATGTGTTTGCTCTCTGCCCCTCTGCAGTATGTGGCCACTGATTCACGTCTCATCCAACAGCAGAAAAACAAACCTTCTGCTCCTACTGTCCAAGGAAAAGCAGAGCTGCCGATTGGTATTGTGCTGACATGCTGTAATAGCATACTTCACTCCCTGGAGCATGAGCGAGACACAGGAAGGGGAGCGAGAGGACGTGGACACACCCATATTTGTCTTAGCACAGCTCCAGGTTTAAAAAAAAAAAACGTCAAACCGTTATATAACTATTTTCACAATATACGACGAAGTTCTATAATGCGAAGACGGCTAACAAACCACCTAAAAAACAATTATACAATTTGGGTATGGAGATTTGAAGGAAAAGAAGTCCTGGATTGGACAGACAGACCCCAGGGTGGCATGGATAATACCTCAGGGTGGACTGTGGAAGATGCAGTCTGAAAGAAAGAGGCACCTGACTGGAAGGAAAGACCATCAGTCTGAAAGAAAGAAGCCACAAAATGGACAGAAGAAACTCTGGGCCAGAAAATCTAGTCTAGGATTACACAAATTGAGCCCAGGTCTGTATGGAAGACGCCTACACAAATAGAGATCATGTCTGAAGAAAAAAAACCTTAGGTTGCACAAATGAAGCCCTAGGATGCACAGAAGAAGGCTTGGGATGGCAAGCAGAAGCCCCAGGTGGGATGAAAAACACCCTGGGCTGGACAGAAAAAGCCCCGGTCTAGACATAAGCTTTAGTTTGGAAAGAAAAAGCACTTAGATGAATGGTCAAAATATTGTGTTGCATTGAAGAAAGGCTTATTATGTCCATCCTGGGGTTTCTATTGCCCAACTTGTGCCTACTTTCGGCCAGCTTCTGGACTCTAGGGCATCTGTCCTTCAACCTTCTGTCCAGCCTAAAACTTTTACGATGTAACTCTGAGCATCTTATGTCCAGTCTGGGATGACTTCTGTCTACCCAGGGCTTCTTCCCTCCTGCCTTGTCTTCTTCCACCCAGCTAAGGGTTTCTTTCCCCTTTCAAATCCACATCCTGAAAAACACTAGACTAGACTAGAATGCTAAGATGCCTAAATGCTAGTAAAAGAGGAGGAGCTTATTTCCTTTTGTTTATTAACAGCCAGCATGGCTGACAGGTAAATCCTGACTCGTTTGATGTTGGTTGGTCCATGTTATGTGCATACAGAGCCTGAGGCATCACAGAGCCTGGAGTTTCTCCTCCTCTCAACAGGTACTACAGATACCCCCAGTACACTCAGTAAAGCAGATTATCACAATATTGATTTAACATGTTCATATCCCCCTGTATGATATACGACATGGTACTGCTATGCCCTTGTCTCCCGCCACTCGCCCGGTGTCCGGCTGTGCCTCGGCAACACAAGTGAGGGGCCTTTGTCCTGAGCAAAAACAACACTGATGAAAGAGGCACAAACATAAGGAGCTTTATGGGCGGCAGGCACAAGGCTGGCTTTGTTCGGAGGTGCGAGGCTGAGCCCACTCCAGCACGTGGGAGAGTGAAATGCTGTATGGAGGAGAAGAAAGAGATGGAGGAGGAAAGAGAAGTCGGCGTCGGAGCAGCACTTGGTTTAAAGTTACTATACAGAGCCTAGACCCTGTGATCTATTCATGTATTATACCGGACCTAATCTTGCCCTGAAGGCTGTACACACATAGGCAAGTGAAACCACAGTCTGCACAAAGAAAGTGCATACTTACCAAAAGAAAACTTGCTTTTAGTCGCCTGAGATTTTGAATCAGGATGTTCAAGTTTGTTGTCTTTAACATCAAAAATATGGTTTAATATTTGATCCAATGTTCACACCAGAGACAACTAGCTGTCAGGAACTGACTGTAAACCATTATGGTTGAATCTTATAGCATGGGGTCTCATCACAGGCATCAAACTAATAGGAACACAGTCACTTACCAAGACATCTTGGTCAATCTAGTTTCTCCCCAAAAGGCATTTGGAAAAATCACTGATCAAGAAAGTATTCCATGTTGTTCATGTTTATAAGCCCAACAGGCACAAAATCTATGGACCATGTGTAATGATTTGATACAGTAATCTACCAGAAAATGCAGTCTTGGCTACAATGCATTCAGCCCACTGGCCTCTACATCACATCATTCTGTGAATTTTAACTTGTGGTTAGAGCTGTTGTTGTTCTTAGCATCTACAATAGACACAAATCCACTTGAAGCCACTTTTTTACCAGCCATTTTGTCTAAAAGCAATACGATTTGAGACATGATGTTTTCTCCTGGCTTACACGATCATGTTGCAGATGTGTCTTGAGGTAGAGGCTTTGAGGATCACCTGGCACGTCCTCACATGAATCAGCTCAGCAGCTCATATTGGGATAAAAATACCCCCTATAGAAGGACAACGAGGAAACTCGAGCCTGCATGCTAAATGTCACAAACAAAAGCCAGTCTGTCTGGACAGTAAAGCAAGACAGAGACGACTATATGCAGGTTTCAGAAAATAAAGCCTCCTATCAGACTAGAAGAAATCTTGTGTTCTGAGATTCAATGAGAGAACGAAATCCCTTGAGAAGGGCATTCCTTTGGCCTGCGCGATCATATGTACGCACCCATCATGTGAAGCCGGTGAAGCAAAACAGTATGGAAGCCGGAGAAACCTGGGAGGTCTGTTTTGGAATTCTGGGATATCGTGTTTGTCTCAGCTGATTTCCAGCAGCTTGGCTGTAATAAAATGAAACTGCACACCCAAGCACCGAGGCGTAGCCCTGCACCATCACTGGCATGCTCCCAAACAACTCATGTGACTGCACACAGTTGTGGTGTTTTCCAATCTCAGCGTTTGATGAAGCTGGGACGAGAGGAGGTGGATGGAATGGAGACATGATTGATGAGGACTTCAAAAATCATTCATAACAATAAAGGCTGCAGTGGGTTGAGGAATAAAGAAGTCACCACACACATACAGATTTAATGAGAACCCCTGTGGTGAGTCACTTAGCAACACACATCTCCAACTGCTAGATGGAGAAAAAGGGGGAAATCTAGAGTGATGCTTCGTCTCATGAGTTTATCCCAAATCTGAGAATATATACCAAGTGTCTGAGGCATACAGAGGCTCTTTGAGAGGAGGGTTCGGTACACCACAGTGGTCTCATGTCCTGGGTTTTATCTAGGCCAGAGTAGATCGCATTACTCTGGCAGCTATCCAGCCTCAACAACCAATAAAGCATGATTGCTGAAGAGGTTATGTGCAGGTAAAGCTGCACTTCTTTCAGTCTCTGTACCATCAGCAACATACAAATGGATATGAGCTCTGAAAGTGAATTGCCTACCACTCAACTACTTGAACTTTTTGTTAAAAGCCTTCGTTTAAAGGGAAGGGAAATGGCATAGTAAATATCACATGTGCTTTAAAACAAGTAGATCTTCTGATCTGATTCCATCAACAAACGGCCAGTCAAGAAAAGCAGGCACGAAAGAGGCACTTAATGAAACCTGATCTGCATGCATTCCCCTGCAGGAATTAAAAAAGGAGACTAAGGGGAAAAGAGGGTGGAATTAAACCGAGCTCAAAGGGACAAAATAAACCTAGCTAGGGATGCACCAGTCCAATATGGAGGACACTATTGGGGGCAAAGTTTGGTGGGATACAATTTATCTTGATTCTGACCACATTACTTATTACAAGTGTTGCAGATACTATCTAAAAAGAAGTTTGCAAATGTGTGGCATGGTAGGGGATATGTCTCTGTGCTACTGATCTGAAGATCTGGTAAAACAAAAACCATGCCATGTTGTGCAAAGCCCTTAACTCTTCCTGAACCTGAGGCACCATATCATGACTGGTGCTTTGCTCCTGTATATGGCACAATAAACCAGACTTTAATCAGTCGATCTCTTATCATTTGGCTTGACTTAATTTTCTTTATCCAAAATGTCTTACAATTAAGACAGAATACATCTTAACAGTTGAGGACTAAAGCCATTACTCAAGCACCAAAAAGGGGCAGATTGCCAAAGCTAGGTTTTGATTTCATCACCTTCTGACCATCAGCTCAACGCCTTAACCACTGCGCTACTACTCCCTACACTGCTTTCTTCCTTCTTTCCTCTAATGGATCTGACTGATGGATTCTTTAAATCACCGCAACAATAAATCTGCAGGACACACCTGAATGGATTGTGTTAAAACCTAATCAGAAGACAAAATGTGGGCAAACCCAAATAACAAAAATAACACAACCCACCATACAGACATCAATTCCAGATGACTAAACGTCTAAAAGTTTAGTCAGCCATGGCTCCAGATAAAGAATTAATCACTGCCTGCTCTCAACAATCAGACACTATGTTTACAGTACAAGCCTCATTGCACAATTCAAAAATTTCGCTCAGATTATATCTTGACGGTTCACATTTGCTGCTGTAAATAACCCACATCTGTCTTTCCTGAAATCGACGGATATAAATTTTGTATGACTCACGTGTCACGAACATCAAAATCATCTTATCTGTGAGACAATCCATCATATTAGAAGCCAGAAACGAATTCCCAAGTCAAAGTTGCATCTGAATCTGATGGTCAGGAAGTAGCCTTTGAGTTGTGTGGGTACAGGAGAGAAGCCAGCAATGGTCTGACCACGACACGGACAGATTTCTGTGAGAGAGCAATTCTTTGGCTATGTAATCACATCTGGTTTTGTTCAAATACTGTCAATTCTGGGCAATCGTTTTGTACCCTACTCATTTTCAGTATTAATCAATAAATTTACCTAAATTGACCCAACTTGCCACCGACTATAGCCACTAATGATGAAGTCTTTAATTGTTGACACTGAGTAGTATTGACATCGATGCCTGCTACTACAGTGGTGGCTCAAGTGGTAAAGCCTCTGGATTGTTGATCTGGGTTCAAGCCCCAGCACCACCAAGCTCCACTGTTGAGCAATTGAGCAAGGCCCTTAACCCTCCAAGCTTCAGGGGCACTGTATCATAGCTGCCCCTGTGCTCTGACGGAATCCAAACTCACTTCACAGCCATTGTTTCGAATTATTTCCTGAAATGAAGCTAAAATGCCCAGCCAAAACAAAAAAAACCATGTGACTGGGCACCTTTTATTGGACAGTACAATATGCACTCACATAATTGGTCTCAGCTCAGCCGAAGGTACACCTAGTGCTGAGGTCATAAAAACCATGTGCAAAGCAAGAATAATGTCTTCCTGATGGGGGAAGAGGGGTAAAACTGGGCCTCAAGCGTTCTCCAGTAAAATATTAACTCAGAGTCAACTGCAAAGGTTGAAAGGGAGAAACTTATTTATAAATATTCAAATAAAATATATTTAAATTGGTGGCATTTGGCAGAATCCCTTACAGTTTCTATTATTTTATACAATTGAGGGTTAAGGGCCTTGCTCAAGGGTCCAACAGTGACAGCTTGGTGGACTTGGTTGGGATTCGTACTCACAACCTTCCAATCAGTAGTCCAACATCTTAACAACAGCAAAGGATACAAACACAAACTGAGATCCATAAGTTCTGTCTCATTGCTGGAGTGGACAAAATGCCTGATTTTCCAGTCTGATAACTTGAACTACCTTGTTTCATGAATGTTCAACCTCCTGATTGGTGGCTCAGACAGTTCAGGATCTGAAAGGTCTGGGGTTCAAGTACCACCAAGCTGCCACTCCTGGGTCCTTGAGTTAACTCTCTCTTCTCCAGCATCATGGCTGACCCTGTCCTTGGATTGTGACTTTCTAAACTGGGATATGTTAAGAAAAGTATTTCCCTGTGCTGTAATATAAATATGACAAAGGCTTCTTCTATAAATGGTTTAGAATTGTCGTTCTGTAATCACTATTATTGCAATGGCATAACATGCTGTTATAGGAAAATAATTAAACTCATGTCGTCCTAGTACACACACTAAGTGTTTTAATTCTCACATAGCAAATCAGAATTGGTGTGTAAATCCGGACAGCTTAAAACAGAAAGAAAATTTCAGAATGTAACTGTAAATGGATAATAATGATGAGTGGTGATGATGTAGTAAGGAAATCAATAATCACGTGACGCAAAGATTAACAGCTTTATGCTACTATTGTTATTCAGGAAGCCTCAAAATTCAACGGCGCATTATATGCGTTCAGCATGGCGGCCCAGCTGTCAAAATCGTTACTGTAATGTGCGATTGGCCATCAGATAATCGCATGCTGCAGGCAACGTTGGACTCTGGCCACTGGAATGGAGGTTATCTAATGACCTAGCTCACAGCGGCTGCACGGGAAACTCGGACGACCCCGGTGCAAATAAACCGATGCGGAGGGTCAATGACGCTACATACCGAGAAAAAGGTGCATTAGGGTCTCATTTGCCTTCACCTCAACAAACATTCAAATACAAAGAGACTGAAAGGTCCATTAGCATGGAGGGGGTGAACTGGTGCCAGAAGGAGGAGGAGAAATCAGATCCACAGGAAAGGAATCCTCCACGGATGACGTAAGGATAACATTTTTTTCCTAGAGTGAAGGATAAAGAGGCAGCGAGATTAAAGCGAGGAGGAAGGGGAGGGAGGCCGAAACCCAGAGGCAGGAACTGCAAATACAAATAAACTTTCCACGACACCAGTTTCACATCACATCTTCTTTCTAGTATCAAAGAAAAGATTGTACTAGCAAAAATATTGCGCCATGATAGCTGACAGGGCTAGGTAGAAGAAGGTAAGACACTAGGGTTAAGAGGTTTGAGGGAAATAGGTGAACGGTGGTCGTAGTTTTGGGGACAGTTCAGGGCAGACTACAGAGCCTCGACTTATTATGTGGCACGATGGGCTTGAAGCGAAACCGTTCCCCCTGCCGAGAACAGGCGGGCTGTGCTTGATTTAAGATTTTTGAACTAGAGCCAAAATTCCTGAGGGGAACAGAGCGAGCAGTGGGGCCAAAACAGCTAGAACGGGGAAAGGGGGCTATGGTGTATAGATACAAAAAGACTAGAGAGAGAGATAGAGAGAGAGAGAGAGAGAGGTCCATAGAGTAAGTTTGGTAATAAATACAAAACAGCTGTTTCTTCATTCCGTACACGAGTTTGAAGCTGGATCAAAAATTAGACCGCACTACACAGCGACTCAAATGGCAATATCCATGAGAGAGGGGGGGGGGGCAAAAGAGGGAGGAGGGAAAAAAAGAGAGGAAAACGTGATCATAAAATAGGATTAGAGTGCAGTCAGAGGGGCTTGGATGTAAGCCAGGGAGGGGTCCGGCATACTACAGAATGGCGAGCGCCGGACTGGGGTAATGAAAAAAAACCTGTGATGAGGCAGAGAGAATTATGGGGCAAGTCCGTAATCTCCCTACCTCCCATTCGGTATTGAGACTCAGTGGTGCACTACGGCTCTTTTTTCAAATATCTGATCTGTAGAGAAGCACTGAGGTATCCCAGAGGCTAAAAAATATACTATTATCCAACAGAGGGAAAACATACTATTGGAGAAGGATTCTGATGATACGATAAGGTTGGATGAAAAAAACTTCTTCTGTATTTTTGTACACAGCTAATTTCGAGTGAGTTTGAGGAAAGGGTTAAAGCCGTAAAGCCGGTATGAAATCAGGAGGTTGGAGCGGTGGATCTGTTCCTGACTGCAGTACCAGACTCCCACGAGCACTAAGAAGAAACACGGCACTTACATAACACAGAAAACGAACCTTTAAGAGTTTGCGGTGAAATATATAAAGCGTTTCCTAATGCTAACACACACACACACACACATCACACTATTACTCGTGTTAGCATTAGTCCTGAAGTGTTTAACTGAGATTCAGATCCAGACCTGGTTATAGGTCTCTCTTTATCAGAGCATTCTATTAATATCTTCCAGTCAGGCACAGCGTGTTCCTGACAAGCCACATCCCACTCGGGCACGGCTCACACTCACACACACACTGCTTAAAACCAGCCTGCATTGCATAAACACACACACACACATCTGCGTGGAGAAATAGCTGATCTCCCTGTATCATTAAACATCTGTATACACCTCAGGTTCTCAGATCTGACTCTCAATGCTGTGGTACAGCTCCAAATCACAGGGTTACAGGAACTCTTACAGGTTAACACAATGTACAGATAAAAAGTGTCATTTTTTAATAAATTAAAAAAGATATAAGAGCAGAAACACACTTGGGGTCATGCTGTTATAGGAAAATAATGACGAGGGTAACCGGGACACTGCTCAGATTATTTTCCTTTAAACAACACCAGAGGGTTTCATTCATTCTAGAAAAGAAACTCAAGGAACATATTTACTGATAGAAGTATTATTAGTTTTATCGTATTATTCTCTATTGAATTTAAACTATTAACCTTTTACATAATCCTAAACATGTGCATGCAATCAAAGCCTGTGGAGACTTCTCTAACAGTATGCATGATAGTCTTCTCTGAATATTATTTATAGAGTTTATCATTTCCAGGAAAGTAGTTTTTGCTGACTCAGTCCTGCGCTCGAGCTTTCGGAGAACGTATAAACGTCCTCGTGAACTAGCAGGATTTTCATGAAAGCAGTATTTCTTGCATGTCTGACTTCTGCTCGATAAACATATCCCAAAGGGGCGTGTATATTTATAAGCGCTTGATGAAAGGCAGATAAAGGAGGATAAAAAAAAGGGAAAGTCCCCGGATAATAGGTGAATGCTTGTGTGTATGCATGTGCATCAACACGTGGGTGTGTTTGTGTGTGTGTGTGTGTGTGTGTGTGTGTGTGTGTGGTGACACACTTCACTCCAGGCTAACCTTCGCTTGACTTGGCAGAAGCTCACTCCGGTGCTTTGCCAAAATGTAAATGAGCGCGAGCACATCTTGTGGCTTCTGAGTTACGCAACACCGATAACCCTGGTGTAACCAGCGTGGCTGTTTATCATGAAAACAGAGAGCGTAAAAGAGACACGGCGCGTGTGAATGAGAGGAAACGGAAGAAGGAGGATCTGCTGGCAGCGTGTCCGGCTCTAACAGTGTGTGTGTGTGTGTGTGTGTGTGTGTGTGTGTGTGGACTGAATCTCGGCAGCACTGACTGGGACTGAAATATCTCCAGTGGTGTCTATTTTAAAAAAAATGCATTAGCATTACATTCTCACGCTGTCACAATACATTTCTCACTTTTTACAGAATATTTTGATTGACAATTTTTCAAGATCCCATGCCCTTTTGTTAATTTTTTTAACCTCCAATCTAGCCTACACCATAACATTTATTTAGACTTGTGTGTTTATTAAATTTTTTTTTTTTAAAAATGAGACATGCTGGTGAAACAGTGAAATACTGCATTAATTAAAAAATAAATAAATAAATAAAAGAAAAGAAACTGGTGGTAAAATTATCCATATTCTTTACTCAAATTAAAGTGCAATTAATCGGCTAAATAAATCATCTTAAAGCTTCAGCTTCAAACTTTTCACTCAAGGAAAACTTATCAAAATGTCTATGTTTTTAATCTCTAAAATCTCTAATCTAGCATGTTACCAGCCCTCACACTGACTTGTGAGAAATTAAATGATATCTCAAGTATTGTGATAGCTTTGCCTGAATACGATAGCTAGCTAGATATCTTAGCTAGATAGCCGCCGTGATACGAACTGCTGTTAAGCATAACGTGTTGCCTAGCGACAGATCACAGTGTTTTTCTGAAACTTCTTTCTAATGCTGAAACTCTTTCACCTTCTGACTTGCAATTATATGAAAGTAGAGAAACAAAGAAAGTCGCACTGACAGGAAGGTGCAGTGAGAGAGGGCGGGTTTGTGTGTTTATACAATACTGTACGAAAGGAAGTGGAATTTCTTTCCTTTTTCTTTTCTACCTCCTGTTACTGATCAACAACTTAGCGGTGCTATAGATACGCACTTGAAACAGAAGAGTTTATATCCAAATCTCACACTTGATACAGAAGATTCAAAGGTGGAAATACTCTCCTCGTGTCAATCCAAGGAGGTTTTCCCTCCCTGATATCACACTTGTTTGTCAGATTTCTATCGATTTCTATTGTTAACTCTTTCTCCAGAAGCCAAAAAATAGAGTTTCCTCCTGTTGTTGTTGTGTCCTTGTTGATGATTGAGTGTCTTTATCATGTCTCTCTCCACAGTGGTGGTTAATATGAAGCTCATATGAAAGCAGACACTCAGGACTTTAAGTATTTGTAGTGTTTCAGAAGGATTTCTGTTTTTCCCTAGCCTGGTGCGATATATTCATAAAAAAAGTTCCAAAAATCACCAAAACGGTTATTTTAATCCATAGAAACAGTTTGTATCTTCAAAGTAAATGTTGATATCAAACCCATTTCTGCTCTCTGAGATGCTCTGAGTGCTTATTCATCTAAAAAGCAGCTTAAAATTTGATCATCAACCAGTAAAAATCTGTGTAAGGTTATCCAACAGAGGGAAAAACACACACTGAAAGCCAACAGACTCATTTTAGATCAGAGTCACAGCCTGAACATCATTCATTTCTTTACACTGATTAAAATGTCATCCATTTCCAAGCTGTTGACATCTCTATGAATATTAATAACAAAGGAGAAATCCAACGCACCTATAAGCTAAGCTCGGTCACAATTACGTCCTGAAGCCGACTATAATTAGCGCCTGCATTAAAACTACACAGAATATATACAATAAAGGGCAGAGTGAAAAAAGGCTAGGGTGTATATTAAAAATGGCACTCAAGATTTTTTCGCTGCCAAGAAAAACAGCTCTAATGTTAATGTTAACATTAACGTTAAATGTTAATGCCTGTCTTGGGCTATCTTTGACATATCCCTGGAAAATCTCCCGCAGATTCATGGGGCGATTTGTGAGTCATCCATATGGATACGCGTACAGTTTAAGCATTTGCCTGGTTAATGAGACGTGAACCACAATCTCTAATAAAACAATAAAAGCCCATCTATCGTATAAGGTTAACTATACACCAGACACATGAGCAACATATCTGAGATATAATGGATTTAGAAGGAAAGCTCTGGATGGTAATACATTCCTCAAGCTTCACTACTCGCCGCTGGACTTTTTTTTTTTTAATCCCTTTCTGTCGACTGGCTAGTTGCAGATCGGAATTGAATAACTCAACAACACAATCTGCTTTTGTGGCAACGCTTTTCCCCGTCGCTGAATGACGTCTCCCTCAACAGAACCGCAAGGCCGATTAACGTAATCAACGTGTATTGTTCCAATCATTTATCCAGAAGGAGGGAGCACAGCAGAATGTTCTTTCTCAGGAGAAAATGAGCCACTTCCAAGATTATATCCAGACTGCAACGAGCACTAATCTACACACTGTTACCCTTTAAACATGCTCATAAAAAGTCCATCAAGCCACGAGAGAAGCTTTATAGAAAAGACCAGCTGTATAGCAAAACTCAAACTATATACATGACGCATCAATGAGCAGAATGGATTTTACTGAGAAATGTGCTTTAATAAGGCATGCCCACTTCCTTCAGTTAGCTAGGTTACTTTCTAAGATAAAACTAGCATTCTTTACATTTACTTTAGTCTTAGATATTTCTCAAAGGGTTGTTTGGATAGTTAAAGGTCTTAGTTTCATGGAAACATAGAAACATAAACATGTAGAGCCTTCTATCCAAAATTTAAAAAAAAAAAAAACACTTTTGTTGATTTGACATGAAGGATTTGGTGCCAAACTGGATCTGCTGAAACGATGCTCATCTAAAATCCACAGGATGACACCGAACCTCACAGATATACATATAAGCAAAACATCAGGAACAACGGAAAAAAATCAATCACTTCATGCTCAGGATCTTCCTGTTTACGAGATGAACCCAGATTGATGACAGGACGAAGTTATTCAGAACGAAGCCTAGCGTTAAATGATCTGATCGTACCATCTGACACTAAAGATCTGTCTAAAGCACTAGTGCTATAACAGCTTGGGGAGATGTTATAAGAATGTGTACAAGATACAACAGGACAAAGTCTTCTAGCTCTGAAAGGCAGCTTTTAAACACGTTCTCTCTCTCTTTTTTTCCCTTCACTCGTCAACTACAAAAATAAAAGCTGTAAGTGCACAGTAACGGTTCTGAGAACTCGGAAAGTGCGAGCTGAAAATTGGTGTATGAAAGAGTTCTTAGTGTTAAAAGGTAAAAAACAAAAAAAGGCCAAGAGGGAAATTGTAGTGAGCATCTCGACGCAGAAAAAGCGACACCTCCAACAGCCTCCAGCTTCTGATTAGCTTTAAGTGAATCGAATGAAAGCACCAGCCTTTTTCTTTTTAAAACTCTGACAAAACGGTACTGCTTGCACAGTTTTTTTTTTAAATAAAATGTATCATTTTTAATAAATGTATAGCAAGTAATAATAGATTTCCAATGCTGATGTGTATTTATTTATTTATTTACTTATTTTGTTTTTTTCTTCATTTATTTTTTTATTTATTTATTTTATATTTTTTATTTAGTTATTTATTTATTTATTTTTAGATAATGAACTGGCGACTAGAAGTAACATACGTGCTGATATATTACAGTTTTTTACGGTAGGCAAGCTACTCCAGAAATTATGGTACTTTATGATAAACTGAACTTTTTCTTAAGCTTTTAAACAACAGGCATGATGTTCCAGATGTTTAGACATTTATTAGTGCTTTTACAATATTACAGAATTAGTTGTTAGTAGTTTTTGTTTGTTTTTGTCTGTTTTTATGATAAGCGTGCTACTCCAGAGGTTACGGAAAAACTTTAGCTGTTTTATTTGCTGTGTGTAAATTCCCTCCTTATTTAAAGTTTGTTTATACTGTATCAGGCATGCTACTCCAGAGTTCACGGTAGATTTCATGTCTAATTAGTGCTTTTATGCTAGGCATGCATCTCCAAAACTTATAAGTTGGTCCATATATTACTGTTTTTTATGCTAGTCATGCTACTCCAGAATTTACGATAGTTTTCCTGTTTATTACTGTTTTTATGCTAGTCATGTTATTCCAGAATTTATAGTACTTTTCCTATTTATTGCTGTTTTATGCTAGTCATGCTACTCCAGAATTGACAGTAGTTTTTTTAGTTTATTACATTTTATATATGTAATATATAATTTAGTTATTTTTAGTTAGGACATGCTATTTAGTTAGGACATTTAGTTTATTTAGTTAGGACATTTAGTTTATTTAGTTAGGACATGCTACTCCAAAATTCGCGGTACTTTTCCTGTTTTTATTACAGTTATTACATTAGATGTGCTACTCCAGAATTTATAATAATTTGCCACATATACATTACAGCACAGTGAAATTCTTTTCTTCACATATCCCATCCTTGGAGGTTGGAGTCAGAGCGCAGGGTCAGCTATGATACAGCGCCCCTGGAGCAGAGAGGGTTAAGGGCCTTGCTCAAGGGCCCAACAGTGGCAACTTGGTGGTGCTGGGGCTTGAACCCCTGATCTTCCAGTCAGTGACCCAGAGCCTTAACCACTCGAGCCACCACCGCTTTTCCTGCTACTTTTCCTGTTTACTGCTGTCTTTATAGAAGTCATGCCACTCCAGAATTTTTTGTGGTTTTTCTTCTTATTATAGTTATTATGGTAGACATGATACTCCAGAATTTACTTTAGTTTTCCTTCTGTCTTCACAGTAGACATACTACTCCAGAAATTCCAGTACTTTTTCCGTTTATTTCTATTTTTATGTTGTGCATGTTACTACAAAATTTACATTAGTTTTCCTGTTTATTACCATCTTTATGGTAGACGTGCTACTCCAGAAATTACGGTAGTTTTCCTATTTATTACTATTTTCACGGTATGCATGTTACTCCAAAATTTACATTAGTTTTCCTGTTTATTACTGTCTTTGCGGTGGGTGTGCTCTAGAAATTACAGTAGTTTTCTGTTTTATTACAGGTTTTACAGTAGCTGTGCTACTCCAGAATTTACAATACTTTTCTATATATTGTTTTTACTGTAGGCATGCTACTCCAGAATTCAAGGTAGTTTTTCTGTTTATTACAGTTATTACGTTAGCCGTGCTACTCCAGAACTAACAGTACTTTTATTGTTTATTACTGTTTTTTTGGAAGTCATACTACTCCAGAATTCACGGGTAGTTTTTCTTTTTATTACTGTTCTCACAGTAGCCATGCTGCTTCAGAATTTACAGTATGTTTCCCTGTTCATTACAGTTTTTACATTAGCCACGCTATTCCAGAATTTGCACTACTATTCCTGTTTAGTACAGTTTTTATGGTAGGTTTGCTCCTCCAGTAGTTTATTCATGATGTTTGTGGGTGTATAATCTTCCCGTGTTTATAATAAATGGACCGTTTTATTACACTTTGGTTTACCGACAGAACTGAGAGTCCAGAAGATTTAGTAAATATCACTACATCACCCAGCCCAATTACACAGTCTTTTCCACACTCCCTCTGTATACGGCTGTTTATTTCCTCCAGCAACAACACCGGAGAGCCCACGGCAATATTTTCCTCCGCTGCTCTGCAGAAGACCGAGTGTGGCCCGGATGAGCTTCCGCTGAGAGAGGGCTCGTCTTTCTGACTGGCTCTATTCTTCACCGAGATATTAATATGATTTTCAAAACGTTACAACGTCCTCATTAAGAGAATTACCGGCTGCTGAAAGATCACTCATTTAAGTGGGTTATAAAGCTTCTCTTATGCTGCTGAATGTCCGCCTGCACTCAGACTTTTATAAGGCCTAATTCATGACCCAGGACGTAATTTGGTCACAATGAGAAAAACCAGTACGGAGCTAAACGCATTTCGAGTCGAAACAAGCGCATTTAATCTTCCTGGATGATTAAACGAGAAGCCTGCTGCTCTTTGAAAAGGCACAGAGATATCCACTGACCTAGATTTTATTATCTTCAGCATATAAGCACGTTATACTTCGATTCTTACGCTTAGAGAGAGAGATGAAATTGTAAGAGCGAGACACTGGAAATGTGTTTATTCCTACACACATAACTCTGACCTCCTACAGCCGGCGAGACAGCTGTATCATTCATGCGAACAGCGTGCCACGAAGAACCCGGTCCAAACCTGTTCCAGCCAGATCTGGCGCCAAACCCGTCCATTCTCATGGCAGACATTTCTCCAAGAGGCTTAAACATCGATGCGGCGCATCGACCCACACGGTCAGCAGCTTCTCCCTGTGGATACTCTGCCCGGTAGCTTCACCGGGAACGATTAGCGCCGAAAAGATCGCATCCTTTTTATGTAAAGCAGGCTGAAATCTCATGAAATATCACTGATGCAGAACCTGCACACACCCTCTGCTTTAAATGATGGCCATGCTTGGAAATGTTGAGCGGCTCTGAAAAGGGCAAAAAGTCATCAAGTTCACTCGGAATGCCAAAGAGCCCTGACTCATTTGAATGCGCACTGGGTTGCTGAAAATTATTTTCTGCCGTCCAGAATATACCTGATATAAACCTGTGGTGTGTCCACGTTAACAAGAAAGAACAAAAAGTAAAAAGGAAAAAAAATATCAGGAAGCAGGAAGTCAGATCTGCACAGGCCAAGTCATTAATTGGTACTCTAATTAGCTCAGCTAGTGTCCTCTCTGCTTGGGGCCAGGCCTCGATGCTCCCTCGAGGCATCCTTGAAGACTGCGCTGAAGAACTGAATGTCTTCCTGCTGATGTGGAAAAAAAATGAGAACTTCCCCCGGGTAAAAGGCAACAGGATGTCAGAGATGCTCCACTGGGACCCTCGCCATGACGACCTCATCAGCGTCACTTTAGAGAGTCCATGATGTAGCTGGCTGAGGAAGAAGAAGTACGTTATCCAAAGACAAACACTTTTATCTGTGAGTTGGGGGAAGGAAGAAGAGGGGAGAGGCATATGGTCATTGCTCACGACTAATTCAAGCCGGAGGGGAACCTTGGAGAATCTGGGAATGGGAATGTTAACACTTTCGTTGGAGGAAAAGAGACCATTGTGTGGTGTGTTCTATGCCAGACTCAACAGGAAGTCACAGTGATTATGTAGACTTATGTATAGTCTGTAAGTCCCGGTCAAAAGGGACAATAACAAAGAGAGCCGAGAGTTCATTCAATCTGGAGCGTCTTCCTAGACGGGGACAAGGATACGACCAAAAGTTTGCGCTTCCCTGGCCACAATGTGTATGTGTACTTATGGAACATGTGGTAGCTTAGAAGTTTAGTTGTTGGACTACTGATAGGAAGGTTGTGAGTTTGAATCCCAGGTCCACTAAGCTTGTACTGCTGGGCCCTTGAGCAAGGCCCTTAACCCTCAATTGCTCAATTATATAAAGTGAGAATTGTAAGTTGCCCTTGATAATGCCAGCAATGTAAATGTAAACATCACATAATGTCATTATAATCAGCTCCACACTTCTCTTGTCCTCTTTTCTGTCTCTCTGGGAAGCTTTCCACTAGGAGTTTGGCTGTGGGGATTTGTGTATATTCATTCTACAAAAGAATTAGTGAGATTAGACATGAACATTTCTGGCATTTGGTAGACACCCTTATCCAGAGCCTTGCTCAGGGGGTCCAGCAATGGCAACTTGGTGTCCCTTACAACCTTCTGATCTCAAAATCTTTGAGTCAGAGTCAGGGCTCAGTGCAGGACACTCGAGTTCTTCCACTCCTCCTTCCACATTAACCGACACACCATGACTCCACAATGCTCACTTTGTGGTCCTCACAGCGGCATTGTCATGCTGGAACAAGTTTGTAGATCCAATAAAGGTATGTCTTAAAGCTATAGCATACAAAGCCATTGTTATTATTATGCTGTTGGTTGCTTTCACATTTGAGACAACAAGAACAAGATGGTCAGGTGTCTGCATCCTTTTGGCCATTTAGGTGTATATCAAGAAATGCAAATCTTCTTTAACTTTAACTGCTGTCTCTATTTGTAGTTTTTTTCCTCCTGAGCACCCTAGATGGATCAGCGTAATTCCTAATCTAACACACCGGAGTCCTAATCAAGGCTTTCAGTAGCATCCGAGGATCACCCCCAGATGTGTTGATATTTAGAAAGTAAACTGTGGTGGATCCCAAGGAAGGTGGTTAGGAATCCCTGGGAATTCTTGGATTTCTCATTGTAAATACGCACAAAGCCAGCCTGAAGCGTGCACAAGGATATGCAGATGAATCAACCAGGATATTTTTTTTTATTTTTTATAAGAAATCCTTTTTGCTTCCTACCAATAAAAAGCAGATGTTGGCTCCAAAAAAAAAAAAAAAAAATTAAAAAGGAAGCTTTCACAACGTGTAATCCCGTCATTTATCTCAGCTGAATACTCGGACAGTGAAGATCATCTCTGGAATTTTCACCCCTTCAATCTTATTTATATAACCTCCAGACAGTCTGCTATGGTTACGTTACAAACAGACCGAGCCAGAAAAGCCAGTACGATGCAGAGGAACCCATAGCATAAACAATATATCCGCTAACCGTCCCTCATTCTATTAGCATACATTTATTAGCATGACACAAACCAGCCTGCTTAATCAAATGCCCCAGAAATCAAATACACCTTGATATATATCTCTCAAAAAAAAACAACAACAAAAAAGAGAGAGCGCCTCACGAGTCACGTCACGCCTCAAAAACGAGTTCCACTATATTCACATCTCGTGTTTACATATCCACTGACACGGAAGAGTCTCCAGCATGACTTCCAGCAGATTTCCTTTAATGAGTCCGACGTGCAGACGACACGGCAAGCCGCTAACAAGATTCCCGCTCAGGGTATTGTTCAAAGCGGCAAATAATATGACAGCCGAGGGAAAAATCTCACGCTTTTAAGTTTGGGATCGTTTTGAAAGTCAGCTCGAGAGTCCTGACGCTCGCTGACACGTTAACAAAACCGTTCCTGGGAGCGTTTAAACGTTCATCAGATTATTAATTATCTGTGACATTAATGTTTATGCTCAGCGCTCGTGTTGTGATGCTTTAAGTAGTGGAATAATGAACGCTGTCAAGGGGTTTGAAATGCTGGCAAGTTTCCTTAAAGTCCACCTTAAATAATAAGCGTATTAATGAATGATTATTATTTTTATATTGTTGGATGTGTCCAAGAATTCTTTGCCAAACTTGACTTTCAACAATGAAAGAAATTTGCGAAAGTAAACTTGGACCCATCCAAATATATAAAAATAATGATTATTTATTTGTTTTTTTTTGTTTTTTTTCCCAGAATCCAAAAAATGGAGTTTGCTCCAGTTTTGTTGTGTCCATATTGATGATTGAACGTCTTTGTCATGTCCCACTCCACAGTGGTGGTTAATTTGAAGCTCATATGAAAGTAGACACTCAGGACTTTTAGAAGTATTTCTGTTTTTCTCTAGCCTACTAGGGGCGAGATATTCATAGAAAAGTTTAAAAAAAAACAAAGCTGGTTATTTTTCCCCACACAAATGTTTGTATCTTCAAAGTAAATGTTGATATCAAACCTATTTCTGCTCTCCGGGATGCTCTGAGTGCTTGTTCGTCTAAAAGGCAGCTCAAATGTGATCTTCAACCAGTAGAATTCTGTGTAAGGTTCTCCAACAGTGGGAAAAACACATGTCTAAAACACACAGAAAGCCAACAGAGTCATTTTAGATCAGACTCACAGCCTGAACATCATTCATTTCTTAATACTGATTAAAAAGGTCTCATAGGTCCAGACTGGAACAGCAGTGTACTGTTAAGAAGGGTTAATGGTAACAATTGCACAGTAATTTCTATTTGAATAGCAATGTATTTATTCTGGTTTATTGAAGTGGAAGTTGCTGATAAATACGTATCCCAGGCTGAGAGAATTAGCACGTGTCTGCAGGCATACAGGCCTCCTCCAGGCACTCTGCTGATACGTAATCTCTAATTAACAGAGATTAACACAGTCACGTTTGCGATTTCCGTAACCCAACGCCGCGATGATGTCGTCCTGCTTTGCTAGACCTCTGCTGGAAACACATGCCAAGCCTGTGATCCTGAGGGACGTCCTCAACGCTGCCATGCTGATCGATGGACGTTGCCGGACACCGTCTCTAAGCGACCCTGGCAATCCGCCAATCTGCACTATGTGCACCTTCACCTGTCCAGGCATCAGTCCAAATCTTGGCCTGACACACGACATGTGCTTTGAATGAACTGTAGAGACGAGAACATGTCCCGAAGACTGTTATATTTATATAATAGCACGTATTGTGTTTTGTACTTGAGGCACAAAATGTTTTGTATTATGTTCTATGTAATAAAAGCCATGTGGAGAATTATATCCACAGTAAAGAAACGTCCCGCTTACACACACATACAGCAGTACATGCAAAGGCAATTCGACCTTGAAGATGTGTTTTGCAGTAAATCTGTCAAAACAGTGGAAATAAACAGCTACACATTTCTTTCAGAATACAAAGGAAACTATTTTAAAAATTGTCTCATTTCAGTCTCACGTGAAACCATGAACCATACAAGGAAATTACTCTGGGGTTCTGCCGCTCTCCGCACAGCTGAGAATGACGAGAGAAAGTGTATAAGCCGAGCTCGTGAGGTCATACCCAAAGACTTCAATTCAATCTGCTCAAATTTCTACACGATAAATTACAGCTTTAAAGGCTACCGCAGTTTTTCCGTCCTGATCTACGACCTGCTCGAATGGCACCCATAGATCTCGTACACACGTTTTATTTATAATGAGCAAACCCGTTCCCATAATCACGCTTAACGTTTCGGGGGTCGGGTTAAACAAACCCGATGGAAGGATTTACGAGCTGAAAGACAAGGCAGCAACGTCATGCTGTTCAATTCTCCACTGTGATTGGTTCGAAAGTGTGGATTTAGTTCTTTCCCAGTGTTTTAACTGTACTAGTATGACTTTTTAACGACTTTAACATTTGTAGAAGGAGTGGTAGTTTAGGGCTTAAGGTGTTGGACTACTGATCAGAAGCTTGTGAGCTCAAATCCTAGGTCCGCCAACCTACTCTAGCTGGGCGCTTGAGCAAGGCCCTTAACCTTCAATTGCTCAGATGTATAAAATATAAGTCGCTCTAAAATAGATGCTGCTAAATACCAGAAATGCAAATGATTCTTCGGTGTCAGAGAAAGGAAAAACAGAGGCTGGTGGAGGAACAGTGCAGAAATGATAGATGCTACAAAGGAATTAACTTTGTTTTGCAGAAGTTTCGCAACTTTAAATGGATAAAATATGACTGATGCAACTGATGAAGCACAAGAGCTGTAGTATAAGGGGAATAAAAATAGAGCACATGCTTTATTTATTGGAAAATAAACAACTTCAGTGTGATTACTTTCCTATTACAACATGCCTCTAAATATTTGATTCTGCTTACTGTCATTAGTAAGTTCTATATAAATCGAAACCCTTGGTAAGAGATCAGATTAACTAATAAACTATAGAATGAAATGGAAATGTAGGCAATGTAAGAAAAATAAATAGAGGGAAATGAGGATGATGAGTGAAGTAGAGAGACAGTAAGGTGATTCTGTAGCCATGTGTCCAGAGGGAACAGAATCGTCTAGTCAAAGCTGACCTGACAGCGGGTTTGACGTGACCTTCCAGCCTCTAAACGGCTTATTGACTTAATCCCACGTGACGTCACGCTCACCTCAACCCAAGGCCAAAGTTCTATAGGACTGCTGTAAATATTGCTCCCCGCAGTACTGACCTGATCCACTTCTTACATAACAAAATAACTTTTTTTTATTTTTACAGCACTAATAGGAATTTGTTTTCATAATCAAATGAATCACAAATCTAAACCGTGTGACTGTGTTTCTGTGTATCATTCCGCTTAGACAGTCCCATGTCACCAGGGTTACATGACAGGTTGAGATTCTCATCTTATCTTATAAACTTTAAGATTAGGGAATTTGAAGAAATGAACATTTATAGCTAAATTGGTGGCATGGGTGGCCTGTTCTATTTTTAGCCCAAGCTTGGTGGCATGACTTCCTGTGAGGAATGCTTGGCTTGGGTCAGTTCTTTGTAAGCAACCATACAGTTTACATACACTTCGTATTGGGAATATTGGTCATATTTTTGGGCGACTGGAGCGGATTATCTGCATTTACGTTATTTCTTATGGGAAAATTCGTTTCGTAATAGAAATTATCCCCTTAAGAACTCGCCTCCGGGAATGAAATAAATTCGTATGCCGAGGTTAAACTGTGCAAATAAAGTCTGGAGTGAAAGTTTGTTACACCAGCTGTGTATACTTTAATAAGGAGCCACAAGGAAAGAAAAATAATCTAATTTATACTTGGCTTTCCATCACTGCCTTTATGGTTTATTCCCCGGAGATTTGATAAAGAAAAGGTCACAATTTGAAAGATAGCTAATCTGATGACATTCAGACTCGCCGATTACAAAAACAGTCTGATGTCCTTTTACAGGCGTGCGGATGAAACGGAGAAGGTCATCTGTGGCGAGCGACGGAGACGGAAGCCGGATGACGAGCGTCGTCAGCGAGATGGAGAGGCGTCTAACGTTCACATGGACCACCTGTATGACAGAGGACAAAACTGAAATCCAAGCCAAAAAGGCGAAACGATATCTTGTGAACTTTCACATTTTGATCTTGTCGCTGAATAGCAAGTGCTACTGTATATCTCCGGACACGCATCCTGCGAGAGGGTGTCGATGTACAGGCCGTGAATTAAACGAGCTATCGCGCCATTGTACGGGCGCGCGGCTTGAAAAGCCAAGTCAGTGGGGAATTTCTGAGTGGTTTTGTTTTACCTCCACCGCAAATGTAACAAGTCCGTAACTTCATCTGCCTTTAAGAAAAAAAAAAAAGCCCAGGTGATGAGGAAACCCATCTTGGCAACTTGGTTCTTAGTTACCTTCTGTATGTGGCCATGTGAAGGGGAAGCTCAGTTACTGTCAGACGAGAAGGGAAGGCCATGGATCAAGTTAAACTATGTGGGTCACTTAAATGGATGCTGGATCCTCCCTCAATGACACAAGACACCACTTTTGGAAAGGCACTATTTTGTTTTGTTTTTTTTTTCCTCCCTTGAGGTACAGCAGTGCAAGTCTCACTGAAAAGTGAAAGGATTTGCCTCATTAGTCAGTGACACAGTGTCTGGCACTTAAAGCCTGAGGCCGTGTCCTGAATCTATATCACAGGAATTAAATACGTCTCCATCCCATCTCCGGAGCCAAGTATATAATATTAAAGACAGGTGCAAAAATACAGAGCTTATACGATGTGCCAGAAGAACTCACCGGATCCTGAAAAATGATGGAATAAAAACTTTGCTGCACGAATGCTGATAGTCGATACGTTTTCTCATCAGATAGCAGGCAGTTTTAAAGTGTAGGGTCAGATAGAATAGAGGCTAGTTTTATAAAGGTTCTGTATCAAACTAAATATAGGTTTGTGTCTGCAGTTCAGTGTAACTGAACTATATCTGTAACTATATCAATAATCAATTAGATAGCTGCTGCTGCTGGGTTTAAGGTCATTAGCCTCACAAACACAGATGGTTTATCTGTCCTCATTTATGGATTGTGTTTAGTTAATCACTTTCCAAGCCTTACATTTAAACCCAGAGGTTTTTCAAAAACACTAGAAATGACATCTAGACATTTTAGAGTGGAAAAAAACATGCTAGTAAGAAAGCATGTGGGGAATGTGGTACAGTAGCTTTGTGGTTAAGGTGTTGGACAGGTCGGAAGGTCGTCAGTTTAAAACCCAGGTCTGACAAGCTGACATTGCTGGGCCCCTGAGTAAGATCCTTAACCCTCAATTGCTCAGTTGAATAAAATGAAGATAAAAATATAACTCACTATAGATAAGGGCGGCTGCTAATTGACAGAAATGTAAAGCGTAAACATGAAAACGTTACCAAGCTCAGACACAGTTACACACCTTTTGTGGGCTGGATCCTTGAGCAAGGCTTTTAACCCTCAACCGCTCAAAGGGAAGAATTGGATAAATGTCTGCCAAATGGCGTAAATATAATATAAACTGTTATATTATAACAGAAAATATAATCAACACTTTCTGATTGATCAGGATCGTCAACTAAATGTAGCCAGAGATGACTGTGTCTTCAGATGCAGGACAAGTACAATAATTCAACAATAAATCCAGAGACCAAAATATTCTTGTTGTATGTTCTATTCTAATATTCTTCTCAGCAGCCGTTTCATTTCAGTGGTTTTCAGGACTGACTTTGTCTTTAGATATCGTCAACACTGTTATCTCACATGCTTTTGTTTGATCAGTGGAAAAGTTTCAGGCGGCTGGTTTCTGGCCTCACCGTGGCCACAGGGCTTCAATCGAAATACAGCAAAGAGCAGAGTCCGATATCCGAAATCTCCACAACGAGCGGTTTCATTCAGACATGGGTGGAATCAGGAGGAAAAGCCAGAGAATGGAGACAGCTCTGGGATATCCTGCTCTTGATGGGGCTGAAATTCAGCAGCTTGTGAATGAACAAGTGGTCAAGGAGAGCGAGGAGATGAAGCAGAGGCTCATAGAGAATTTTAAACCCAGTCCAGACCAGAGTTATCTTCTACTCACTTAGTAGTTCACATGGAAACCTCTTATGCAACAATGACACATTATAACAAATTATAACCAATTAGAAATCATATCTCCTACCATCAAAACATGGCCTGTGGAGCAATAACTCCTAACAATCTTAAAAAGGGGGTTTTCAACATCCCTTTAAATGTTAAAAAAGAGATCCCAAAGACAAACCTCTTCTCAAGGGGTTTACAGAGAGTACCCAAAGAGATGAGACAAAAGAATACTGGGATAATATTATCCATGATACACAATCTTCAAAAAAGAAACGGAACCTTAAAGAGCTTTGGATAGCTCATAGTTCTAGTTTTCTTCACATAATCACTTTTTAAAAGAAAAATGGGACAAACAGAAGAACACGTTCTAAGCTAGGTATCATCCTTTGTTTTGATTTTTATACACTTGGAATAAAAAGTAACCTCAATGAAAGTTGCTTTGGAAAGTTAACTGTTCAGGTTTTCTAAAGTGGTTCTACCTGGAAGCTATACATCTCATTTAGGAACCTTTAAGGGTTCTAAACTCACAAATGGCAAGATTTCCCTGAAAGGTATACACTTAAATCCCAAGCTTAGAACCCCTGAAGAACCCTTCTGTTTAAGACTGGGATAATGAATTTCAAGAGCTTATGAATGAAGCCTTCTCTAATTTTTATCTAGCAGTTCAAAGGCTTCTTGGGTTCTTTTTTAAAGAACGTATAAAGGTTCTATGTGGAATCAGAAAAAAGTTCCAAATAGAATTTTTTATAACATATTAGCCATGCTAGCCATCCAAGAACTGATGAACTTCAGAATGCTGAGAAAAAAATCGAAGGTTCTTTGGTTTGTCCTTTCAGGACGGTTATCCCTTTCAGAAAATGTAGAGCCTGTTCAGAATGCCAGAACTCTGAACCATCCATATAATTTGTGAATAACCTTTTCTAAAAGTGTTTACCTTCTGATAAGAATGAATCCAGAAACTTTAAGAGTTATAGTTTCCCCACAGAGGGAGCCTTTAAATTGAGTTTTTTCTGGAGGTTTCTCCAGGTAGAACCTATGTAGAAAGCTAGAAGCCATTCAAAGAGCTCCTGATGAACCCATTTCTGGAGGTGTACACTGTTTAAAAAAGATTTCTGTATATTTAACGTGTTTCAGTTTTTGTCCTTTTCGGGGAACCCTTTAAGAAATGCTTACAAGTAGAACCTTCCATTTTTGTGGTCCAAGTATTAATTTTTGTTCTAATGTTAAATCAGTAACGAGGAAGGAAATCAAGTTAGAGTTGATAGTACAGTGTTCTGGGTTCTGTAAGAGTCAGTAATGAATTGAAGGAATTTAATATAAAGGTTAAAATATGTATCAAGTTTAAAACTGAGGATTGAACCACATTAATATGAATAGGAAAAGATCACTGTAGATTAATTGAAGATTTTTTTGGCAGCTTTTTTGTTGGATGGTGCCAAGAACCAGCGCTCCACGAGATTCCATCAAAATATTTATCTGAGATTATCAAAATCCATCCCCAGCAACCACGTGCAATCTCTCCAACATTCTAATGCGGGATTTTGCGACAACACTGAAGAGTAAAACAGATCATAAAAGTGTCACATAACTTGGAAGGAAAATAAAAAAAGGTTTGGACAAGAAGCCGCATGATCCGAGGTCGGGAATCCAAACGATCTATGAGATTGGCTTGAAACTGCCTGCAGATGGTACGTTCTCCTGCGCAGTGAAAAAAAATGTGTACTGCTTCACCCCAACACACACACACAAACACACACACACACACACACACACGTGTGAAGCTGCTACAGATGGTCATCTAAGATTGTTCGCTGTGCGAGATGAGGCTCTGAGCGAAGTGGAAAAGCGGTGCTTCCTGACTACCGCTTGTTACCCGGCAAACAATATCAGGTATCGAAGTTCATCCAAAGTTAATTTAGCTTACAGTTACGACTTTAATTTCCCTTTTTCTACCAAATCAGATGGTCAAACAGAAGAGAAGATTGAGGTTTTAACCTCTACGGATCGACATCCGCACACATCCGCCTCTTTTAGCGATCGCTTTCTGAAACCGTGAAATGCTTTGAGACAAAGGAAATTCCCTTTACTCCAGCATGAGGCTTACATCTTCCCAAAGCTCTGCAGGAACACAGGCTATATTAAAGGCGCTCGCACACGAAATCTGGCCAGCATTATGACTGATCCGCTGGGGTGGAAGCCAAAATGAGGCCCATCCGCCCGGTCGGCATGCCAAGTCAAATAGCTCTCAGCTCTCACCTCTTTGCAGGAGCCGGAGCGGGAGGCGGGTGGCGCTGGACACCGTTTAGACACCACGCTCGGATGAAGGAATGCACCTCTGATGTATGACCTGTATCTACTCCCCCAAACCTTTCTCTCCTTTCTACCCGGCCCCCACGTTTCTTCCACTCCCCTTGGTGAGGTCAGAAAGCAGGATCTGTAAGCTCGGGGTCTTTCATGCTTGCATTGCTGGAGGCCTCCTGAAGACATAACTCATTTTTAAAGGCCGTTTAAAAGGAAACGTTTCGTCCAACCTGACCCAATCGTTCACAGCGGGACATCTATACCATCTATATGCCCTTGTTTATATATTTGCTCCAAGTTTATGTCTGGATTGCTGATGTGCATAAGGATAAAAATGTCTGAAAAGATGTCTGGAACCTTCTCCCTAACCTCAAAGCCCGTTGTCCATACCTTCATACCTTACCATGAGACATATTCACATATTCATAGTCATGACCATTTTAAATGGTTGTGAGATCTATAACCGGGGATTTGGTCCGCTCCAGTTTTGCCTGGAATGAGCAGATATCTCGAAAACCTCGGCTTAACAGGCCAGCAATCGGATAAAGCGAATGATACAGAAACCATAACAGGTCATTAAGAGTTTTCTTTCTTCTCATTCACACTTTAGCGAGATCTTCCCAGTGCAGTTAATCTAATGTGGCTACAGGATATTAAATCAGCTTCAGGAAATCATAAAGCTTGTGCAAGGATTTGTGCTTCCAGTAGGTGAATACACACGGCGACGTTTTCAGTTACTTTCGCACATGTGGTTTGCATAGAGGCAGGAGTGTTCACGTACCATCGAATGTAGTTTCTAACATAGCATGTCTTTATGTGCATCCTTATTTGCACTCGGTCAGAACCACACAGCGTATACAGACCGTATGCTAGCCACTATCTTTATGTATCTGTCTTGTAATATATTGTGTTGTCTGTTTGCACACATGCACTTTATGTGAATAGGGTCATTTTATTTTTTTAGCCCTTAGGTCCGGGGTGATTTATGTTGCCCTGTGTCTTTATGCAGCACCAGGGTTCTGCAGGAACGTTGAAGGAAGAAACCATACTAAAGTACTGGTTATACTAGCAGGTTATAAAGAGCTTGTTAACAAGAATATATTTAACAAGTTATGTTAACAAGTTTATATTTTCCTTCATTTTAAGAAGGTATTTGTGTTTCATAGTGTTTCCGGGCCCCAAAAAACTTGTGATTTGTGAGCAGTTTGGTGCAAAAGTTTGTACACCTTTAGGTATACAACCGAAGACAGCACAACAATTTATTTTAAAAAATAAATGAATAAATCTAATTTAATTTAATTTTTGATTAGAATATTAAATGTATTAGTGTTCCCTGGCCCAAAAAAATGATTTAGAAGTTGTCTGGTGCAAAAGTTTGTGCACCCTTAGGAGAAAACAAAGAAAGCACAATAATTTATTAAAGCAAATAATAAATACATAATATTAAATATATTAGGGTTTCCTGGTCCAAAGAAAAAAATTAGAAGTGTTTTCGTGTAAAAGTTGATGCACCCTTTGGAGAAAACAAAGACAGCACAACAATTTATTTAAAAAATAATAATAAAATAAATAAATAAATAATTTTAAAAAAATAATTTGAATATTACATGCATTTGTGTTTCCTGGTCCAAAAAAAACTTTTCATGCACCCTTAGGACAAAACAAAGAATTTAAAATAAAGAAATAAATATTTTTCCTTTGAATATTTTATTAAAATAAGCAAAGCAACCACATGGGTCTAATATAGTATGTTACCGTAATAGCAGTGAGGGGAAAAGCAGTTAACAAGAGTAGAGTTTATATTTTTTTTTCTCATTTTTAGTACGTATTTATGTGACTGTAACATAAACATAAAGCTCCCTCTCAACAATAAAACCCAGACAAACTAGACGCGATGTCAAAAAAAAAACTCTAGTGCAAGTTTACTCATCAAACTATCAGTAGATTTCGTTCTGAAACCTCAAATCTGTTTTCAGACACATGTGCAACACATGAGCGGTGTAGAATATACACAAGTCTCAACATCAACCGAAGGGTATTAATCATGAACGGTGAGTCAGTACTCATCACTCAGCAGATCAACACACACACACACAGACACACAAACACACAACAAAGCCAAGCTGCCTGGCTTGTCAGTATCCATCACTACTGTATATATGTGTGTGTGTGTGTGTGTGTACAAAAGACACAACCGTTATTAGAAGTACCTCTTTCAGTCTGCATGTGTGTGTTCCTCAGTGTCAGGCTTCTAAAAACAGCAACGCTGCTGAATTCTGATGGGGGTTCGTTCATTTTAAAAGTGACAAATTCGGTTTGGATCGTTTCTATAGTAACACGATTAGCTTACATGGGTATTTGAGCGTGTTTAAAAGTAGCGAGAAAAAGAAATGATAACAGGAAATCAGGACGCAGTAAAGCAAACATGGTGTACAAACTTTTGCACTAAGTTCAGAGGCATTTCCTAAAACTATAACCGAGTTCCCTAAGCAGGTGAGTTCAAAAGTTTACACACCCTGACAAGAAAATAAGGGTTACTCCTTATAGTTACTCTAGTGGTTACTTCTAACCATAACCCTAAACCCCAACCCTAACCCTAGCAAGTGGGGGAAATGCTAGACGATAAACACAGAAACATTTTTTCTTTTTCATCTTCTTCTTCTTCAGAGATATGCAAACTTTCCAACTCATTTGAAAGACCAAGTGGTTAAAAAGAGGGAGAACCTCTGACTAAAAGGACCGTTGGGTGCAAACATTTGCATTCTCTGAGAACAAACTGTACAAGGTCTTCAAAAGAATTTATTTTAAACCTTTAAAGAAGACATTAAGCTGTTCTGTTACCATAAGAAAACAAAGCTGGTCAATAGACTTGAGAGGGGAAAAAAGCCGGTAATATCAGTTCAAAAATAAATATAAAATAAAAATAAAAGGTTTCTCTCCTGCATACAGAAACTATGGGGTGCACAAACTTTCTCACTCGAGTTCTTGCTGAGGCCATTTCCTAAACACAAACCCTGGCTCTGTGCAAACATTTGTAAGTCAAAGTGTTCCCTGGCAACACAGTACTGAGATGATCTGGCTTAAAGTTCAGGTGAGTGCAAAAGTTTGGGCACTCTGAAAAGTTCCAGTGTCCCCAACATAAAGGTATGTTTTGTTTTGAGTAACTGTGGGGCGTACAAACTTTTGCAAGTCGTTTGAGATGCATTTCCTGAACCAGAAACTAAAGTGGGGACATCTTCTGATGTGTCATAGTGTTTCCTGGCAGTTTGGTGCAAAAGTTTGTGCACCTTTAGGGACAAACCGAAGACAGCACAATTTATTTAAAAATAAATACATAAATATATAAATAAATGATTAAAAAATGCATTAGAATATTCCATGTAGTAGTGTTTCCTGGCCCAAAAAAGATTCTGAAGCGGTCTGGTGCAAATGTTTTTGCACCTTTAGGACAAAACAAAGATGGCACAATTAATTTAATTATCTAATTGAAATTTATTTTAAAAAATTACATAAATTAATTAATTTTTTAAAATTTTCATTAGAATACTATTTTTAAATATTAATTAAATTGGTTTGGTGCAAAAGTATAAGCACATTAGGACAAAGATAGCACAGTAAATAAATAAATAAATAAATAAATAAATAAATAAATAAATATTTGTAATTTTTGTAATTGTAAAAGTACCACAGGGGTCTAATATAATATAATATAATTATCCATAATAGCAGTGAGTGGCAAATATAATATTTAAAAATATAATAAATAAAATAATAATAATAATAATAATAATAATAACAATAATTTTAAATGTAGATAAAATATGTTTCTCCATTCAGATACCAGGGTGTACAAACTTTTGCATTCAATTCTATTTCTATTAGAGACGCATTAACTAAACCAGACTTTTACTTTTAAAAGATAATAAGTGAGAAAATAACTTAAATTTAAAAATAGACAAAACAGGTAAATTTTCCTTCCATTGCTCAGAAACCATGGGGGTACAAACTTTTGCACTCCATCACATTTTTCGGAGCATTTTGCCGCCATGATCCTTATCATTTATACCAACAAAAATATGATTACTCTGATTTTTTCCCACAAACCAGTGCAACTACATACAGCAGGATAACGACACTGTCAGTGTGGCCTTTTATTCCCCCCAGTCAACAAACCGACATGCAAATCCACAGGTTCTGTCCTGCAGCTTGGTTACTAAATCAGTTCTTGTCGACAACTTTGTTAGCGACGTACAGAACAACGATATCGCTAGACTAAATCAAGTCGCACCGCGTTCGATCGGCATGTCCTGTTCGAATCTTACAGCAGAAAGTAATCCGTGAATCGAAGTGTTTAAGGAACTGAAAGGGAAAAATTCCTGCCTGGTTCTCTGATAATAGTCTGCCTATGAGGTGCAAAGCCATAATTATTGACTTAATGGGTTGAAGAGCTGGAAAGCCAAAGGCCAAATAGTACATAATAAGATGAATGTGATGACATCATCACCCTGAGCTGACAGTTTATCACTGCATCTGTGCATTAACGTTAGTTCTGATTATTAAATAACTAATAAATGAAATATCCCACTAAGCTAAATATCGGCAATAAAAACATTTAAAACAATAAAAATATATGTATATTATTCACTTTGTGATTTTTCTGCGTATTTGTTTCTACTTCCTGTAGTTTCAATGACACAAAAAGTATAAACGCTGCCTCATTAATGCTGCTCTGAGTAATGTTTACTAATGATGATGCTAGCTATTTAAAGTGATGAATTTTTAATGACGGATGCTCGTATCCCTCGCTCGATATCGCTCGCGGTTGACGCGCTCGCAGAGGAAAAGTGATTCTGATCGTCAGAGCCTCCTTGCATGTACACAATGTAGAAAACTGCTGTGTTGTTCAAAAACAAAAAAGAAAAAAATATATCCAGCCCCTCATTTGCATGTCATTTGCATGTCCTTCTTTGCATTGTGAATTGTGCAATCTCCCCTTCAGCTACTGCCCAACAATTCAGAGCTGACAAACCAGGCAGGATGTGAACATGCAAAATGTCAACGTTTAACTCAACAAGCCGTGAGACACATCTGAGCTGAACCAATAACTCATTCCACACGTCAAGCGCTCGCTCTGACTGATGCACGTCATCACGGCTCACTGATCCTGCTGCATTAAAACGTGACGATTCTTCAGACAATTTTAGATTTACCCTGATAGCTTTACAATTTTTAACAATATTTTTAAAGATTGCTATTTTATAATAGTTTTTTTTTTTCTTTTTCTTATATAATTGTATGACAGTCTTTGACAAGTTTAACAATATGTTAAATCTTTTTTTTTTCATTTAAATTTTTTTTTAATGTTTCTAAAGGCCTTGATATTAATTTTACAATATTTTTGTAAATATAATTTTTTTTTTTGCATTTCATTTCTTCTTCTAATTGTATGAGGGTCTTTATAACAAGTTTATTTAAAAAATAAATATATCATTTTATTAATTAAAAATTTAAATACATTTAAAAAATAATTAAAATATAATCAAATAATATATTTTAAATTCAGTTTAGACAATATTATAAATATTTTTATATTTTGTATCATTTTAGTCTTAATTACAATTTTTATAATACTTTACATAGAATTTTAAAATAGTTTTTAAATCATTTTATAGTCTTAATTACAATAATTACAATATCTTAAATGCAAATATGACAAGTAAATATTTCACACCAAAATAAAATGCATCTTAAATATAATAATACATTTTTAATCATTTTCAGATTTTAAAAATATTTTATTTTTGATAACAAAAATGTTTAATTTAAAAAAAAACCTATAATGTTTTTTTAATAAAAAAATAATCATTTTCATTTTGATAATAACCTTTCAAAATATGATCAATATATTACATTTTTCTGATTTTTTTAGTATAATAATTTTTCAAGAAATGTAAATAAATAAATTGAAAATTGTGTCATTCTTTAAATGATTAAAAAATAAATTGCTGTGGTATAAAAAAGGAATCATCAGACCAAACCATTACTGATTATAATTTTATTAATTGACTATCTTCATGTTTCTATCATATGTTTAACATGATAAAGTTAGTGAAAAACTGTATTTAAAATTACTAGCAATCCTGTGATTGATTGGTTGATTGATTTTCTTTATTTTTATCTGTATTTTTAATTTATTTTAATTTTATTTTTTGAACCTTCTCGTCTGTATCCCATCTGAGTACTAGTTCTTCGTCCAGCACTGGTGCTTGTTTGAAACTCGTACAGTGGACAGTGGATTGTGGATGCTGGTGTGTGTGTGTGTGTGTGTGTGTGTGTGCGCGAGTGTGTAGGGAGCAGAAAATAAATCCCAGCTGTAGAGAACAGAGAAAAGCTTTCTGTAGACTTCCAGCACATCAGATTGTCTTCAGTTAGGGAACACAGACCCATGTGAAGGAGGCTGCTGGATTCTGTTACTGTTACAGTTTACTTCAGAAAAATGAGCCTGAGCTCATCCATAATAAAGTGGCCCTTATAATATATTTATCCTATTAAACTCTTGTTGCTGTAATTACTTCAGTTAATTATTGTATCAAATGACTAGCCTCATTAAAATAAATGCAGTGTTTATATCTCTACAGTATAACCGTAGGATTCTGCGTTCTGATTGGTCAGAAAGCGTGGCTGCATTTAGAACAGCAGCACTCGCACTACCGCAGCAGGAAACCACAAAACTGTTTCTATAGTAACAGCTCATCCACAGCCACTTGTACAATGTACACAAGACTACATCCAAGACTAATCACAAACGTGAGAATTCTGTATATGGGGTATATTCTGTTTATTTCGGTTTCTGGAAGGAGTCTCCAGTGTCAGAGCTCAGTGACATCTTCAGGACAGAGGAGTTTAAGGCTCTGGAGATTCTTCACAACAGAACAAGATGTTAGAGTTCTTACCAAGAATCACACAAAACCACAAGGGTGTAGCTTCAGTCCCTCACTGTGTTGGAAACATTCTATCTCTCTCTCTCTCTCTCTCTCTCTCTAGTTTCTCATTATTCTCTCTCTCTAGTATCTCCTTAGTGTATCTTCTCTCTCTCTACATCTCTCTCTCTCTCTCTTTCATCTCTGTCTAGTCTCTCTTTATATTCTCTTGTCTCTCCATAGTGCCTCTTTTGTCTCTCTCTCATCTCTCTAGTCTCTCTTTATTCTATCTCTAGACTCTCTAGTGCCTCTTTTGTATCTATCTCATCTCTACTCTCTCATCTCTCTAGAGTTTATCTATTCCCTCACTCTCTTGTCTCTCTCTAGTGTCTTTCTCGTCTCTCTAATCTATCTCTCATCTATCTAGTCTCTCTCAAGTCTCTCTCTAGTGTCTCTCTCTCACGTAAATCATCTCTCTAGCCTATCTCTAGGCTACTTATGAACCAATATAAGCTCTTGAAGTACTAAGTGTCTGCTTTCATATGAGCTTCATATTAACCTCCAGTGTGGAGTGAGACAGGACAAAGACACTCATTGAGGAACATGGACACAACTAAACAGGAGCAACCTCCATTTTTTGGCCTCTGGGAAAACGTTTTTGTCAACAAAAAAATGCAATTGTTGGCAAACTGCTGTAAGAGAAATAAAACACTCCAGGATATTCTAAATAGGAAAATAATGATATCTGCATGTGTCACGCTGCATCTTCCCAACCCACTGTAGATTATTTTCCAATAACAGCAGACCCCCAAGGCGTTTATCTCTCACTTTCGGCCCCTCGCTCTTTTTCCCTTCTCCTCCTTTAATTGAGTTTGGAGTGAAAACAGAAAGCTTTCGTTCTGTATATTGAATCTGTTTAATCGTCTTCAGATGAAATATAATAACACGTCTTAACGGCTTCCAATTTAAAGCCCCGCCCCCTTTTTTATGACGGACGGCAGAAATCCTCCTAGCCCTGTGAAACTCAGCACTTTCTGATTTTCATTCCAGACTCTCTCTCCTTCCTGAAGCTCTTCTAGAGCAGCGTAACCCACGCCATCACTGGTGCTTCATCTCTTGATATTTTACTGTGACACTGTGATATGAGACCGGCTCTGCACTCGGGATTTAGACCTCATTGGTAAATAAACTTCTGCTGAGGTGAAAGTTTAAAATGCAAATGTGTCGTTTCTTATCTGCTGCTGAAACACTTCATGTAGGTTCTTCACTACATAACGATGGAGTTCTTCACAAGAATCACATAAACCACAAGGGTGTAGCGCTTCAGTCCCTCATTATGCTCTTAAACATTCAAACTCTCTAGTGTCTCTCATCTCATCTCACTCTAGTCTCTGTTTATTCTCTCTCTCTAGTATCTCTCTAGTGTCTCTCTCATCTGTCTCTAGTCTCTCTCTAGTGTCTTGTGTCTCATCTCTCTCTACTCTCTCTCATCTCTCTCTAGTATCTCTCTAGTGTCTCATTCCCCTTTCTCATCTCTCTCTAGTCTCTGTCTATTCTCTCTCTAGTCTCTCTTTAGTGTCTCTTTTGTCTCTCTCTCATCTCTCTAGTATCTCATTATTCACCCTTTTGTGTCTCTCTCATATGTCTACTCTCTCTCATCTTTCATTAGTCTCTCTTTATTCTCTCTCTAGTATCTTGTTTGTGTCTCTCTGGTCTCTCTTTATTCTCTCTGTTTCTCTAGTATCTCTTTTGTGTCTCTCTCATCTCTCTACTCTCTTTCTCAACTCTCTAGTCTCTAGTCTCTCTTTATTCTCTTGCTAGTATCTTTCTAGTGTCTCTATTGTGTCTCTCTCATCTCTGTCTAGTCTCTCTTTATTCTCTCTCTAATATCTCTCTTGTGACTCTTTTGGGTCTCTCTTATCCCTCTACTTTCTCTCTAGTCTCCCTTTATTCTCTTTGTCTCTCTAGTATCTCCTTAGTGTCTCTTTTGTCTCTCTCATCTCTCTTTAGTCTCTCCCCAGTGTCTCTTTCATGTCTCTCTCATCTCTCTACTCTCTCTCTCATCTCTGTCTAGTCTCTCTTCATTCTCTCTCTAGTATCTCTCTAGTGTCTCTTTTGTGTCTTCCTCATCTCTCAACTCTCATCTCTCTCTAGTGTCTCTTTTGTGTGTCTCTCTCATCTCTTTATTCTCTACTCTTTCTCTTCTCTCGCTAGTCTCTCTTTATTCTCTCTTTCATGTCTCTTTTTTCTATCTAGTCTCTCTTTAGTCTCTCTCTCTCTCTCGATGTAAATGTATGCTTTTAATCCGTTGCTGAAACACTTCATCTCTAAGTCGTACGATCTTCTGAAGACACGCGCTTTCCTGCTGTTCAGTTCACTGTAAGTTTTGAATAATTCATGAACCTCTTTAAGACGAATAACGAAGCGATAAGAGTTTATCAGGCTAATTATTAGTGCTCTGTTGTGTTCCTGTGCGCGTTATTTTCCCTCTCGGTGGTTGAAGAGAAGTCTATTTTCAGCCTGTTCTGTTAAAACCCACGAGCCGGTCAAGACAGAGGTTAATACAGAACCTGGACAAACCTGTGATCATTGGGGGGGGGGGGGGGGGGTTGTTGTATTAATTCAGTGATTATAGAAAATCAGGTCCAACTTTCTCACATTTCTATGGCAACAGCTATAGCCGATGTGTTAAGGAGATGTTTACATTTACATATTACATATATAATATATTTACATATATTTACGCATCCGGCTCGTGCTCTATAGAAACGTTACAGGCGTCTACGTCGCTATAGAAACAGTAACGAACCAAAAAGCCGCCGAAACTGCTGGAAATACTATCCGAGCTTCTCTAGTCTCTTTCTAGTCTCTTATCTCTCTTCTCTCTCTAGTCTTGCTCTAATCTCTATCTAGTCTCTTGTCTCTCTAGTATCTCTCCAATCTTGCTCTAATCTCTATCTAGTCTCTTGTCTCTCTAGTATCTCTCCAATCTTGCTCTAATCTCTATCTAGTCTCTCGTCTCTCTTGTCTCTCTCTCTTCTCTCTCTAGTCTTGCTCTCATCTCTCTCTCTCTTCTCACTCTAGTCTCCCATATCTCTAGTTTCTCTCTAGTCGCGCTCTAGACTCTCACCTCTAGTCTCGCACTAGTCTTTCTCTATATTCTCTCAAGTTTCTCTTCTCTCTCACTAGTCTTACAAAAATCTCTACCTAGTCTCTCATCTCTCTAGTCTCGCTCTAGTCTTTCTCTATTTTCAAAGTGCGTGTACGATATATCACATGTAATAATGAACGTTAGCAGAAAAGCTAATGATATCTAATCATATATATATCTAGCAAATTACACCTTGAGAAAAGTTTCTGACGTGAGGTGCATCGAGATCTACACAAAATACACAATACAGAATTTACATCAGTGTCAACAAACCAAGCCGTGTGTTTGTGTGTGTGTTTGTTTGTGTGTGTGTTTGTGTGTGTGTTGTTGTAGTTGTGGCAGCGCTGCTGTGATCTCCTCATCCTCACAGCCTCTCCACCGAACCCCGTCCTCTGGCCTTCACCGGCTCGTCTCTCTGATTCATTTTAACAGCTGCTGCCAGCTTTGGCAGCGACTCTCGGAATCGCTGAATAAACGTGAGCCGGTTTCATGCAGCACTCAAATCAAAGGCTATGTGTGCAGTCTCCCTTCTGTGTTTTTTTTTTTTTTTAACTGTTGGACTCGCTGTTTGGTGCAGCCTGTTTCCTGTTAAGGGGCCCGCGAGCTTGAGATAAAAATCAAAGTGGTTTCTTGAGTACAATCAGTCACTACACCAGTGTGTGTACGCTCTGAGGCTGGCCATTGTGTTGTGTTCTGCTGTTCAGTGAATTTTTAACATACATCACTTTGTAATGGTTGCCATGGTAACGTTTATGGAAGGAGTCTCCAGTGTCAGGGTTTAGTATCAGTCTGAACTAAAGCTCTAACATCTTCAAGACAGAAGAGTTCACACTTTCTCGGTAACATGACAAGCTGGAACTCTGTGTGTGTGTGTGTGTGTGTGTGTGTGTGTGTGTGTGTGTGTCAAACTGCATTTGTTCAAGTCATTACTCACAGGAAAGCCTTAACAAGAATCACACAAACCATAACAGTGTAGAGCTTACATTCCTCATTATGCTGTTAAACACTCAAACTCTCTCTCTCTCTCTCTCTCTCTCTCTCTCTCTTTCTAGTCTCTCTCTCTCTCTCTCTTTCTAGTCTCTCTCTCTCTCTCTACATATATATATATATATATATATATATATATATATATATATTTCTCTAGTCTCTCTCTCTCTCTCTTTCTAGTCTCTCTCTCTCTCTCTCTCTCTCTCTCTCTTTCCTCTTACTCTGGTCTCTTTGTAGTCTCTCATCTCTTTAGTTTCTCTCCAGTCTCACTCTAGTCTCTTGTCTTTAGTCTCGCACTAGTCTCTCTCTCTAGTCTCTCAATTTTCCTCTCTCTCTCTCGCTCTAATCTCTATCTAGTCTCTTGTCTCCCTAGTCTCGCTCTAGTCTCTCTCTAATCTCGACCTTTCCCTCTTGCCTTTACATTGGTACACATTTGAACAGACCTTTCAAAGCTTAAATGTTTATGCTAACCACACCATCAACGCCACCGCGCTAGTCCCTGCACATACTGTATGTTGTATTTCTCGCTGGAAAATGATGAGTGGGGGGGGGCATTCTTAGAAGCTAAAAGCATTAACGTTATCACTCTCTCTACATCAGCGCGACGCACCGCCGCTAACTTCTCACATGAATTTCACAAACTGCAGCACGGCTAATACTTCAGCTAATATTTCACTATCAACATGTTTAATGTGTTAAGTGTAAACACACAGCGGAGTGGAATTGATGTAAGAATGTAAAGTGGCACTAAAGTCCATTAGCGGTGTCGTAACGGCCAGTTTTACCGTAAACCGCTTCACGCCAAGACCATCTACTCGACAGGAAGGAGCTGAGAGACGACTGGGCGTGAGGGTTTCCCTGAAAGAAAGGTCCAGGCTGGAAGACGGTGTATGAGAAGCGTTAACCCCTGAGAGCCCTCTTTCACCACAAATCACGCTCGAGTCTTCCCGGCGCCCTTTTCCTCTCCAAGCTCATTAGTCTCTACCCCCCACCCCCCCACACCGGGCTGAAAGTGACGCCTCCATTAGCGCAAAGCTGTTTGATTTTCTGCCAAATCTCCCTTCATCCATTTCAGTGCACATTATCTACTGAAGTTATTACTAAAGATAATATTCCAAATGGTGGAAATGTAATAGGCTGTCTGGCAAACCGTTAGAGCCGGAGTGCTGCAAATCAATTATCGGGTCTGCTTTATGGACGCGCCGAGCCTCTGTCTGAGGCGGCCGCCTTAATCCGAGTCGGGCAAATTCCAGCTTTATGGATGCGACTTATGAACTGGTATTGACCTGCGAACTGACTCACTGCCTGCACCAGATTAAGAGACACGACAGCATCCTGTACTTATTACACATATTAGCGAAATTAGGGATGAACGCGATATGAACTGATTCAGCCAAAAAATGGAGTTTCCTCCTGATTGGTTGTGTCCATGTTCATCACTGAATGTCTTTGTCATGTCCCACTCCACAGTGGTGGTTAATATGAAGCTCAAAATAAAGTAGACACTCAGGAATTTGTAGTGTTTCAGAAGGATTTTGTTTTTTTCCTTAGCCTACTAGGAGCAATATATTCATAGAAAAGTTCCAAGAGTTTCATTACACAATTTATTTTCCCTTCTTTTCAGTCTGTAGAAATTCACATCAGCTTATTTAAAATTGATAAAAAAAATCTAAAATGCTAGAAAATAAAATCTCTGAAATTTGTAATGTTTTCCTCGAATTTTGCGACAGACGCACAGAAAATTTCGATATTTTTCTCAGATTTTTTACCTCAGATTTTCCACAGTTTCGGGCTGAGACTTTACTGTTAGGAGTTTAGATGAAAAATGCTAGACTTGTGATTTCGCAATTTTAAGTTTTCCACAAAAAAAAAAAAACAAACACAAAAAATAGTCCACAAGTTGTATCACAAATTTTTTGAAAAATCAAAACAAAAAAAACTCTGCACATCCTGGAGTGTCTGTTTTAAATATCATGGATTTAAATTAATTTAAATAAATAAATAAATAAATAAATAAATAAATAAACACTGGAAGGCTTGTAAGACATAACACAAGGGGGCGCTATGGCTGCAAACCACACAGATTTTAGAGTAAAATTACACGTAAACACGTAAACAAAATTCAGGACAATTTTTAAAACTTTGGACACAAAATACACCATCAAGAATGAGTAGAAAATGTGAGATTATTAGAAATAATATCTAGTACAAATATTTGGGGAAAAAATGAAATTTAAAAAAATTAATTGAGATCACAGAGGTCTAAAGATGCTATTACTTTGTTTAAAATTTTTTTTAAAAAATCATGAGAACAGTTCTCATGACATGATGTACAGTTCCAGGTTGGAGCTTTTAAAAATAAATAAATAAATAAAAAATTAACGTCCAGGAAAATTTGTTTTAAATTGCTGCTCTTTGACATCAGTGAGTGCTTTCAGAGCCTTTAAAAGCTCCAACTGCTCCAAACCGCAGAACGATAAAACTATGTGAGCTGGTTCTTCCTAGCCGTCCACACAGCACTGAAAGATTTAATACCCCGGGGGTCTTTATGATGTTGTGCTTCACTGTGAGAAGTTAAAACTTTGGGCTGCTGAAAATAGCTACAAAATTGAACTCTGTTAAAGAAAAACAAATAAAATAAGCGGCTGGGTGTAGATCTGAGATCGGCGTCTCAGACCCAGCGACCGGACGACACGCCCCCAACCCCCCAAGGACGTGAGCTGGACATTTTACAGAGAAATTAAATTATCACAACATCGAAGCAGAAGTGCAGCAGCTCGACATCACTGTGGAGTTACAGCTCTTAATAATCTCAGAGAGCGAATACGACAAGAGCTTCTCGCTTACACGGCCTGATAACAGCTGCTTTGTGTCTTATTATTTTGCAGCTTGAGGCTTTTGAGCTACTCTAGAGTGTGTGTGTGTGTGTGTGTGTGTTGGCTCTCATACTCCAGGAAACCACAGTCATGCAGGAGCAACCGCCTGATCTTGACGGGCGACGAAGCATCAAAGAGCCTCAGAGTGACTGAAACGAAGAGTCTGAAGATTCCGGAAGAAGTGGAATGAAACGCTTGATTCACGCCGGACACGTGGCGGTCAGACGTCTGATCAGATCACGTTAGGATTTTAATCGGTTTTAACAACCCCAGTAATCGATAATCGGTTAGAACCAGGAAGGTTTACTACGTTTCTAACGTTTTTTTTTTTCTTTGAGCGAAGAGTGAGCGAGTGTTCTCAAATCTGATTGGTCGGAATTATACGTTATCGTTTCCATAGCAACCGCTAGTTCACTGAGGTGATCTAAGACTGGTTTAAAAAACATTTTTTTGTTAAATTACTTTCATAAAAATTTGCTTAATGTTACTAATTTCATGAGGAGGTTTGTGCCTGCTGCTGAAAATTGCTGACTTTTAAAATGTAAAAATTTAAAACAAAAACACAGCGTTAAAATATTTTTAGACCTAAAATAGTACTTTTTGCCTCCAAGTAATATCCAAGAAAAAATCGGCCAGTGTTGATGATATTATGATCAGTCAATCTGATTAAATTAACTGTAAAGTGTTTATTTTATCTGAGAATTGTTTTTTTTTACAAAAACAGCAGAAATGAGAGAAAGTGAGAGAGACTAGACAAAAAAGTGTGAGTGAGACTAGAGAGTGAAAGAGACTAGAGAGAGACGTGAGAGGCTAGAGAAAAAAAGTGTGAGTGAGACTAGAGAGTGAGAAAGACTAGAGAGAGACTAGAGAAAAAAGTGTTAGAGTGAGAGAGACTAGAGAAAGACTAGAAAGTGAGAGAGGCCAGAGAAAAAAAAGAGTGTAAGATTAAGACTAGAGAGTGAGAAAGACTAGAGAGAGACTAGACAGAGTCAGAGAGAGTAGAGAGAGTGAGAGAGACTAAAAGGAAGAGAGAGACTCGACAGTAAAACAGACCAAAAAAGGGGGGAAAAAAGCGGGAAATAATGAGGGAGAGACTAAACAGGAGAGCAAGAGAGAGAGAGAGAGAGAGAGAGAGAGAGAGAGAGAGAGAGAGAGAGAGAGAGACTAAAGAGAAAAAAGAGTGTGAGAGAGACTCGAGAGTGTGTGAGAAAGAGAGAGAGAAAGACTGAAGAGTATGAGAGAGAGAGACTGGTAAGAGAGTAAGAGACACTAAACAGAAGAGAGAGACTAGAAGGGAAACAATAGAGAGTAAAAATAAGAGAGAGAGAGAGAGAGAGAGAGAGAGAGAGAGAGAGAGAGAGAGAGAGAGGAGTCTAACTGAAGAATCCTGTAACTGTGATTTTAAAATTTCAAGAAATTTCTACAAAAATAAATGTAAAAAAATAGAAAAATAATTGAAATGACCACAAAAAACTCCTAAAAACACACTAATATTAGTTTCACTTTCCCTTTTTTACGGCAAAACAAAATATTAAATAAAATAATAATCAATTTTTTTAAAGTTCAGCACAGATTTTAATTGGTTTTACTGGAATTTTTTCTGCAAATTTGTATATCCATATATTATCATATCCACGCTCTCTCTCTTTACACTGAAACATGTCTGCTTTTAAAACACAAACGCCCGAATGAATAAAAATAACACATTCATTCATTCACACACACACCCACCCACACACACACCCACACACACACACACACACACACACACACACACGGTCCAGAGCCCGATGATGTCTTCATCACACCAGTGAAAGTGATATGAAGCGAGAGGACGATACATTTTCAACACTCGTACTCAATCTTTCAGCAGCTGTTCCTTCACGTTTTATTGCTACGGTGTGTAATAAAAGCGGAGTAGAAGTGTGTGTGTGTGTGTGTGTGTGTATGTTGGGGGGCAGCAGAAGAGAGGAAAGAGAGCTATCCGTACCGCACGGCTCGTTAGGTTTAGGAGCTCGATCCAGATTCTTTAATCCCGGCAGAAAAACATATCAGCGCTTATTTAAGAGCTTGACGTGATTTTTTCATTGTTAATAAATTTCTGAGAAGGATTTTTAATTCCGGCCGCTGAAGCTGAGAATCCGTCGCAGAACTCATTCCTGTCTGTGTTTTAACAGCACAAGTGGTTCCTCACCTTCCTGAGTGTGAGCTCTCAGCGTATATCAGCGGCACGTGTTGAGCAGCGTTTGTTAACCCGACTTCTGCGAGTGTGTAACGAGATTGGGGATGTGTGACGGCAGACGGCGAGGCTGAACTTTGAAACGTTCAGGACGTTGACTGCTGATAAGGAGAGCTGCTCTCACTGCTGTGGAGGAGGACTGAATTTATCAGCACACAAACGACCTCCTGGGCCAGGGGCAAAAACACACCATACACTGTATGCTTTACAGAGAGAAAGAGAGAGAAAAAAGAGAGAGAGAGAGAGAGAGAGAGAGAGAGAGAGAGACTAAAGAGGAGAAAGAGAGACTAGAGAGAGTGAGTGAGAGAGACTAAAAAGGAGAGAGAGACTAGAGAGAATGAGAGAGAGAGAGAGAGAGAGAGAGAGAGAGAGACTAGAGAGAGAGGGACAGAGTGGGGGAAGTTGCTACAATAATCTGTGATTTTATTAAACAATTAAAAATGAGTTTGTGTGAAATTCTCTAGGAGCAAATAAACATCATGTCAGCTCGCTCAAAACGGAGAATAATAAGATGTATTAATCACAATCCTTTACTAATAATCATTATTCCTCGTTAATATCTCGATAATAACCGATAATATCATGTTAACGCTTCCATGGTAACAACAACTTCCTCTTGTACGGCGTGTAATGTAATCACTGATACGCTGAAGTTTGATAAAGTTTTCCTTAACAATCAGAGTGTGAAGCTGACAATTTCTATTTATTTATTTATTTTTGGACACAGGACAGTCTTCAGGACTGTGAGGTTAAATGACAACAAAATTTCTTCACAAATATATCTAAAAAAACCCAGATAAACCTGGATCTCTTCGATCGTGGATCACCTCTTATTAGAGAAACTCTCTAATTTAAACTATTAAATTTTTAAAAAGGCAGATATTTTTAAATTTGTTAAAAGAAAGTGAATATTCTCGTTACATCACCGGTCAAAATCTTTACATGCTACTTTCATTACTTGTTTTTTTTTTTTTTTAATTTAACAATTTTATTTTTTTTAAATATTTTTTATTGAAATTAGTATAATTTTTACATTTTATATATATATATATATATATATATATATATATATATATATATATATATATATATATATAAAATGTAAAAATTATACTAATTATATATATATATAAAAATTATACTAATTATATATATATATATATATAAAATTGTTTTTTTTTTAATCCTAGGTTTCCACTGTAAGAGCTGACCGGGTCAAACAGATGAAAATGACTCTGGCTCTAAAAATTAGAAAACTCTCTGTCAAATAATCGGATAAATGAATAATTAAATAAATAAATAAATAATTTCCTCATAACATCAAGTGTAGGATTATTATTCCTTAAATACTGAATGAACGACACCTTGTCTCCTGTCTCATTTCTTCTCCTAATCTCTCCTCATGTCCTGTATAATCTAGGATTATTAGAGTTACCTTTACAACAAAAAACATTTCTCACTATCATGCAAGCCGAGTGAGTTCCTTAGGAGTCACGGATATATAGACATAATAAACAGTATTTTCCATGGGAGTGGATGGGATTGGTTGGAATTCCTTCCAGAGCACACAGCTGTGGGATATATGTATATATATATATATATATATATATATAATATTACGGTGGAAACCTAGTATTTAAATAAAAAATAATGCAATAAAATTAAGAAATTGTATAAACTTGTAAAATATAAAACATACATAAAATTAAAAATTTTTAAAAATCTAAAATTCTAAAATTCCAAAAATAAAATAAAAATAATAAAAAACAAATTCTACAATTTGATAAAAAAAATAAAAATATATATAATATTTAAAAAATATATAATTTTCAATGAAAAATATAAAAAAAAAATAAAATGGTTAAATAAAAAAAACAAGTAATGAAAGTAGCATGGCATTATACATATATATATATATATATATATATATATATATATATATTATTTTTAATCCTTCTAAAAACCAGCAGCTCACACCTTTGTTGTGAAAGGACATGTCCACCCTCGCTAAACAAAGGTGTGAAACATTTGACTATGAAAAGATTGGAAACGTTGGAACTAATAGCAGGTATGAATCATTAACGCTTCAGCAAGAGGCTTTCTGGCTAATAACCTAATGAGAATCTGTACATTTACACGCACACGGCACGTACAGACACGTCACGTCAATGTCACATCAATGTCACATTAAACCGCCGAAATTCTAAGGCCATTAAGACTGATGCTTATATAGAACGTCGTTAAAAATAAAACAATTATGTTTAAAAGAAAAAAAGAAACGCTTTTACACAGATAGGAGAGAGAGAGAAAACTAAAGAGACAGAGAGAGAGACACTAAAGAGACAAACAGAGAGAGAGAGAGAGAGAGAGAGAGAGAGAGAAAGACTAAAGAGACAAACAGAGAGAGAGAGACACTAAAGAGACAAACAGAGAGAGAGAGTCTGATAGAGAGAATAGAGAGTGTGAGAAACTAAAGAGACACTAAAGAGAGAGAGAAACTAAACAGAGAGTGAGACTAGAGTGTGAGACGGGACATCACAGACCAGAGGGGAAGACAAGACGGAGGTGAAGACTCACTTTTTTTTCCCAGCATGCATTTTGTACAGCTTGGAAAATACCAGCAGAGGTCACATGTTCTCAGTGACAGGTCACGCCAGGACAGAGCGGGGAAAAGAGCGAGCTGTGCACATGTCTGATGCTCTCACATCACTCTCACATGACCGACACTCTTGCATGACCGACACTCTCACATGTCTGACACTCTTGCATATCTGACACTCTCACGTCTGACACTCTCGCATGACCGACACTCTCGCATGTCTGACACTGTCGCATGTCTGACACTCTTACATATCCGGTACTCTCGCATGACCGACACTCTTGCATGACCGACACTCTTGCATGGCCGACACTCTTGCATGGCCGACACTCTTGCATGTCCAACGGTAGCTGTCTTTGGTTCAAGACGATATGTTCTATCAACAGCGTCACGGTGGACGCAGCAGATCAGAGCTCATTACACAGCAGAGAGGGGATTTATCTCGTCTCCATGACGATGTACAATTGTAGTGTGAGGAAATACAAAGTCTACAGAAACACCTATCCTTACCTGTGTGTGTATAGAATACGTGAATGTGTCTGTTTTCTCAAGGTGTGTCTCAGTTCTTAGCATATATATTAATAGAATAAGATAAATATGTGGGGTAGAGCAAACAAACTGACAGTAAATTCAAATCACTCACACACACACACACACACACACATATACATATATATATATATATATATATATATATATATATATATATATATATATATATATACATATATATATATATATATATATATATATATATATATATATATATATAGAGAGAGAGAGAGAGAGAGAGAGAGAGAGATTTCTGTTGATGCATGCTGACTATAATGAGTTTATTATATAGCTTTATTATATACCTTTATATATATGTATATTTATACTGGCGTCTGCTGACTCATGCAGTAATCCATCAGCCAATCACACGGCAACATGCTGCATTACATCACACAGATACGGGTCAAGAGCGTCCATTAAAGTTCACATCAAAGCTCAGATTAAGGGGAAAATGTGATCTTGGTGATCTCTGATACTTCAGAAACTGCTGATCTGCAGAGATTTTCACACACAGCCATGTCTAAAGTGGCGTGAAAATCAAAAGACGTGCAGCGAGGGGCAGTGGTGTGTGTGTGTGTGTGTGTGTGTGTGTGTGTGTGTGTGTGTGTGTGTGGAACTCAATTCATCACTGCTTAGGAGCGGAGAGAAGAAGAGCATCACAGATCATCAAACATACCTATCTGTCTATCTATCTCTGTCTATCTATCTATCTATCTATCTATCTATCTATCTATCTATCTATCTCTCTGTCTGTCTGTCAATCTATCTAACTATCTGTCTATCTGTTTATCTATCTGTCTGTCTGTCTATCTCTCTGTCTATTTATCTGTCTGTCTGTCTGTCTGTCTATCTATCTGTCTATCTATAAGTTTAGGTCATGTCTACTTCTACTTTGGGTTAATACAAGTATGAATATGTCACACACACACACACACACACACACACACACAGTACACCAATATTCTCAGTACAGCAGTGACACTGACATGATGTGTGTGTGTGTGTGTGTGTGTGTGGTATGAGTGTACCAGGTGTAATTCGTTTGTTCAACAAACTGGCCAAAAAAACAGCTACTGCAGTCAGAAACACGCTAATAAGGACAAAAAACAACAACAAACACACGTTATACATGTATATAGGCGTGTGTGTGTGTGTGTGTGTGATAAAATGTAGTATGTCAGGAACACAATGTTTAAATCCCCAACAACAACAATTAACAAAAATAACACCACACACGAACACACACACACACAGATCTGGTTTGTAACACACATTCTGAGAGTGTATCAGCTGCCCCATCATGCAGGTGCACTCTACAGGTGTAGGGTTTTCTGTTTTCTAAGAACACACACACACACCTTTAGTAGGCAATAGTGCAGGGAACAGAGCGGAATCCCGCACGTGCAGGCGATGTTGTGAACATTGTTGCCAAACTTAGAAATTTTTTTCTAATGTATTGCAAGCTGCAGGTTGTGTTAAGAAACATTGTTTACAGGTGGCAGTGCATTCCCGGGGTCTGACCTTACACTGTGTGTGTGTGTTAGAGAGAGAGAGAGAGAGAGAGAGAGAGAGAGAGAATGGGGTTAAGCTGTTTTCCTAGTGCACATGGCGCGAGCTCCACTTCATCTATCATGGATTAAAAAGAGAAATCCAAAGAGGTGGAAAATCGCGCGGTGTGTGTGTGTGGTTTAAACTAGTACAGCAGTGCGTTTTCTAAACACTCAGCTTGTTTTGTACGTCCAATTAAAAATATAAAATGCAAGTCCAGAGAGCTGGAAAATCACGCGCGCGCTCGCGTGTGTGTGTGCCAGTTTAGGAGTTTAGGGTAAGGCTTGCTAGCCAAGCTGCTAGCATGCATGCTAAGTACTGTCAAAAACCCCAAGGCTGGCGCGAGCGCCCGTGCACTCAAAGGGAGTTGATAAATAAGCTCGCGCGTGCACGTGCGCGCGCGTGTGTGTGTGTGTGTGTACAAGTAGGAAAGAGAGAATCGACTCACCGCGTGAAGAAGATCCGAGTGTTTTCCCAGCAAGGACGACTCTAAGACAAGAGGTTATAGGGAAGTGTAAGTGTGTGTGTGTGTGTGTGTGTGTGTGTGTTCCGTCCCCGTATCCAGAGAGAGAGAGAGAGTGCGCTGTATTCTATCTCGCGAGGCTCAGGGTGCGGCGTGCCGACACTTCGGTGTGTGAAATAAACGTAGCAGAGAGATCGAAAGTCAGTGTGTCTGTGTGTGTGTCTATATGTGTGTGTGCGTGTGTCTGTGCTCGCTTTCTCCTTCTCCTTCTTCTTCTTCCTCTTCTTCTCCTCCTTCTTCTTCTTCTTACTGGGACGTGAAGCGAAGTGAAGAGAGGCGCGTGAGTCGCTCCTCCCTCCGCGCGCTCATGTACAGTACAGTGTACAGCGCGCGCTCTATAAAGCAACTCTATAAACCAAATACCGCTCTCTACAGGACTAACACTGCAACATGAACACACACACACACACATTAAACCTGTCAAATTAACCAATAAAGCCCTAGGCTGCACGCTGTCACCTCATTTCATCTCTTTTTTAAGAATTTTAATAAAACCTCATTCAATAATTGTTTTTTTTTATACCATGTGGAATTCTAAGTATCAGTTATCTATATGGATGAAGGATATATCTCCCACAAATCCTCCTTCCCAGAGCTCAACATCAAAATGTGTACTAAATCTTTATATTATTTAAAGAACATGTTTGTTTGTTTGCTTGTTTCCTATAAAGTTTTTTGTTTAGTCAAAGGCGCAAAGGGGAACTTTTAGGTCAGACGTGTCGGTTGGACGGCGCTCCATATCCAGAGAGGGAAGGGGTAACTGAGATGACCCCAAGTTGATGAATCGAAATGTGTGTGTGTGTTACTGGCAGGAGATGAGGAGTTGCAACCTCACCTCCAACACACAGCATAAGCCCCTAGAAAATTCAGCTTAAAGTCTGGTTGCCTCTGCCGGGAAGTTACGACGTATGAGCTGTAGGGGGATCTTTCAGTGAAAGTTTTCTTATCATTAAAGTTCATTCTATAAAATTTAAACTCGGGTGATTTCAGGTGATTACAGAGAAATATGGCTGTTCCATTTAAAATGATGCATTGTTGGTTTTTATTATTTATTTGTTTTTTTGTATGTTTTTCTTCTTTCTTTCTTTCTTTCTTTCTTTCTTTCTTTCTTTCTTTAGTTAGTTAATTAGTTAGTTAGTTTAATGATTTATTTTTATTTATTTATTTATTTTTCTTTTATTTATGTATTTATTTATTTTATTTATTTATTTTTCTTTCTTTTTCTTCTTTCATCTTATTTATGTATCTATTTACTTATTTTTTCATTTATTTTTTATTTATTTATTTTTATTTAGCTTTCTTTCGTTAGTTAGTTAGTTATTTTAATGATTTATTTATTTATTTATTTATTTATTTATTTATTTATTTATTTATTTATTTAATTTTATTTATTTGTTTATCTTTCTTTATTTCTTTATTTTATTTCTTTATTTATTTATTTTTCTTTATTTATTTATTTTATTTATTTATTTATTTTTTCAGTTATTTTTATTTATTTTTATTTATCTTTCTTTCTTTATTCATTTATTTAATTTGTTAGTTAGTTCATTAGATCGTTCATTATTTTAATGATTTATTTTTTATTTATTTTTCTTTCTTTCTTTCTTTCTTTTTATTTATTTATTTATTTATTGTTATTTCATCCTGTATTGTGGTGTAATGTAGCAGAGATACTCTGACAACAACACATTATTTTAATTTTTTTTTTCCAGTATCAGCACATAATCAGCATGAACTGAATGAAAAGCTTGAAATATTTTTCAGAGCACGTTATTCATTTAATAATGGGCTTTTTTTTATTATTTTAAAGGCTACTAATGAACCTGTTCATCCATCCTTTAAGTAAAATTATACACAGCATTACTCCTGGTTAATGATAACAAGCCAACAAATTCCATATTTATAACCAATATTACTAATAATAATATTAATCATAATCTTTTAATAAAGATAAAAACATTGTTTTGTTAGCAGTGTTTTTCATTTTAACTTGTTGCAAAGACCAGAGGAGAAAAATCAAACCCATCATCACGTCCTTGCAGCTTGTGAGTCATATTCTATTAGAAACGAATCTCTTAATCATGATGTACTTGCTGGTTAATTAAAGGAATTAAGGTTCATTTGACTAACATTATTACAACATGTTGTCTATTAAGTCCATGTTAATTAGCGTTAATTCAATTACAGATGGCTGGACAGGTTGGAACTGATCAAGACTCCCATGATTCTTCGAGGCATTAGATCTTATGGTTTATTAAAGATCTATTTTTAATCTCGGTGTTAAAATTAAATGAATTAAAATCATTAGATAGGGTGTGGTAAAGTGGATGTTCATGATTTATTCGTGTTAAGAAATAAAAATGTTTTATAAATGTAAGGTAAAGAGTTCAAATCAAAATGAACAAAAAGAAATACAAAATAAAATAATATTAATTTAAATTAAAAGTTGAAGTAGAAAGAAGATAGAAAGAAAAGAATAAGATTCATAAGATTTATATTATTTTATTTGAAATATATTTAAGACAAATAAATGTAATTATTAAAGCAAACTATATTTGAGAGCAATGCATTATTATTATTAATGCATATTATTATTATTATTAATAAAAAATTATTTTATTATTACAATGTGAATAAAATGCTATGGAAATATTTGATATAATATGTGTCCTGTGCTATGCCACAATAATTAATCAGTTATTGCATTGCTGTTTAAAACAAAAATAAATAAATAAATATTAGCTTTCATATATTTTGTATTCTTTTATATATATATATATATATATATATATATATATATATATATATATATATATATATATATATATATATATATATATAAAAACAAATTATATATGTATTTTAATATATTTTTATACACTATAATTAAGTCTTTATCATATTTTCATCTTGTCCTAATATTGGGCAAGCAGTAGTTTTGTTTTGTTTTTTGTGATAAATTATACACAGCAAGTTTACTCTATTAATCATATCCTATTAATGAGTAAAATCATTCTATTCAGGCAGGATTAAATCACCACCTTTTATAAGAGACCTGATGGAGCATCTGAGTAATGAGGCTGTTAATAAGATGTCACTGAGCAAATCTTTCAAGGACAAATGGACTAATCATAGCCTTAATGAATATGCAGTAATTAGAGATGCTCCTATTGATAAAAGCAGCACAAACACCGTGTCTCTGTACAACTGCTGCTGCGTACCGGCACGGAACAAGTGCAGGAAGCATCAGAAATGCAGAAGAATGAAAGTGAAATGAATCACCGCCGCATGCAGCCGAATAAATCGGAATTATTGTGTGTTAACACGGGTAATAAAGACGTCTGTAATAATATCAGATCAGATATATGACATCAAAGGGACTGAGAAAGAAAGAAGGTCACGTTTCTCTGAACACACACACACACACACACACACTCACACGCGCAATGTGTTCCTGTCTAGATAAGAGGTTGAGCTACAGGAAATAACAAACTTCTAACTGTCATAAACACATACCTGTGACTTGAATACATATTAAAATCTGAACTGAAGTGTTCCTGAGTGACTTTATCGATCACTCAATGGCGATCAAATCCATCCTTTTATAACGTACTTACTCATCTATAACATGTATCTATTCATATTTATCATATTTAGATGTTTATTTTACTGTATCATGAGGGCAGAATGGGATATAGCTCTGTGCTAGTGACTGGATGAGTGAGAGTGAGAAATCCTGTCAGAAATCCTGTCAGGTTAGCTCATTTTACGAAGGTGGTTAGCATTAGCCATGAAGAAGATGAATATTAGTAAATATAACAAAATATATCTGCTGGGAAATCCTGTCAGGTTAGCTCAGAATTAGGAGTAAGGCTTGAAAATTGATAGTCAGAATTACTGCCAGGTTAGCTCATCGCTAATTGCTGAACATTAGCGGGAAAATATCTATTGAAAATACTTATTTTGCTAACAGATGCAATAAATACTACTAAATGTTTGTAAATATGACTGAAAATCCTCTCAGAAATCCTGTCAGGTTAGCGCAGCTTAGCTTTGTGGTTAGCATTAGCAGTAAAAAAAAAAAATAATAATAATATGACCAAAAATCCATTCAGAATTACTGCCAGGTTAGCTTATAGCTAATTGCTGAACAGAAGCAGTGAATATGATTGAAAGATCCTCTCAGAAATCCTGTCAGGTAAGCTAATAGCTATTTGTCTTACATTAGCAATGAATACTACTAAATGTTTGTAAATATGATGGACAAATCCTCTGAGAATTCCTGTCAGGTTAGCTCATATTAGATTCGTGGCTAGCTAGATTCGTGACCAATTAGCTCATAGTTAATTGCCAAACTTTAGCAGTGAATATAATTTAAAAAATCCTCTCAGAAATCCTGCAAGGTTAGCTTATAGCTAATTGCTGAACATTATGATTGAAAATCCTGTCAGGTTAGCTCAGAACTAAATACTAAATATTTGTAAATATGATTGAAAAATCCTCTCAGAAATCCTGTCAGGTTAGCGCAACTTAGCTTTGTGGCTAGCATTAGCAGTGAAAAATATCCATTCAGAATTACAGCCAGGTTAGCTCATAGCTAATTGATTGACAAATCCTCTTAGAAATCCTGTCAGGTTAGCTCAACTTAGCTTTGTGGCTAGCATTAGCAGTAAAAAATGATATGAGCAATTAGCTCATAGCTAATTGCCAAAAATTACTAGTGAATATGATTTAAATATCCTCTCAGAAATCCTGTCAGGTTAGTCCAACTTAGCTAGAATTAGCAGTAAAAAATTATATGACCAAAAATTCATTCAGAATTTCTGCCAGGTTAGCTCATAGCTAACTGCAGAATGTTAGCAGAGAATATGACTGGAAAAATCCTCTGAGAAATCCTGTCAGGTTAGCTCATGTTAGCTAGTTTTACCTGTCAAAGCTAAAGCTAAAGCTGTACTATTCACCAGTACAGTTTGACTGAAAAATCTTGTGGGAAATCCTGTCAGATTAGCTAGAGTTAATCGGCTAACATTAACAGTGAAGACTATAATCATTAAGGCATATGACTGAAGAAATCCACTCAGAATTTCTACATATGTGTAAAGTGTTAGCAGTGAAGGCTAAAATGTTTATATATTTATTGAGAAAATACTCTCAGAAATCCTGTCAGGTAGCTTATGTTAGCTATGTGGCTAGTGTTAGCAGTACAGACTATAAACATTTAAAAAAAGACAATTACAGATATATAAATAGCATGTCTCTGTCAGTTAGTGCTTTTTAGCTTTGTGGCTAGTGTTTGCATGAAAAAAATGATCAAAAATTCACCCATTTCTGTCAGGTTAGCTCATAGCTAATTGGCAAACATTAGCAGTGAAAATGACTTAAAAAATTCTCTAAGAAGTCCTGTTAGGTTACCTCATTTTATAAATTTGGTTAGCATTGGCCGTAAAAAAAAAAGAAATCATGTCAAGTAAGTTCATAGCTAATTAGCAGTTAACATTAGCAGTGAATACTATAAACAAACTGACTGAAAGCTAATTAGCTAACATTAACATTGATAACATAAAACATGAAAAATCCTCTCATAAATTCTATATATGTGGCTAGTATTAGCAGTGAATGCTAAAATGGTTATAGATATAATAGAGAACTCCTCTCAGACGTCCTGTTGGGTAATACCGGTATGTTGGGTAGAGCAAAGGCTATAAATGTTTATAAATATGACCTAAAAAAGTACCTCAGAAATTCTGTCAGGTTAGCTCATGTTAGCTATCTGGTCAAGACAAAAAAAAATATATTGCAGATAAATGCCATGACTTTTCCTTATTTAAAAAAATTCTAAAATATAAGAACACATCCTTTTCTCAGTAATGTTATGACTACATTCGGGTTAGCATGCCTTAGCTTGCATTAGCAGTGGCTATTTTAAACTATGTCTGAATATGACTGTCAGATATCCTGTCAGGTTAGCTCATTTATGCTACCAGTGGTAGGTTTCTCGCCTATCATGCAGAAGGCCAGGGTTCGATCCCCAGCCAGTGCCTGACCCCATCCACTAGATGTAGTGCCGGTCCCAAGCCGGATAAAATGGGAGGGTTGTGTCAGGAAGGGCATCCGGCGTAAAACCTGTGCCAAGTTGATGTGCGGACCAGTTGGTTGCTGTGGCAACCCCTCACACACGTAGGGAGCAGCCAAAAGAAGATTAGACTAAGAAATCCTCTCAGAAATTCTGTCTAATTACTAGCTGACTAGCATTAGCAGTATAAACCTTCAAAAAAAAAAATTAGCTTTCTGACTAGAATTAGCATGAAGGATTAGTAACATATGTAATGAAAGATATTACCAGTGAAAAGGATAAACGTTTTTAATATTAAAAGTCCTCTAAATGTACTTTTTATTCCATTAAAAAATAATGGGTAGCTCGAATACTGACATTCAGAATCGATATTAGCGAGATGCAGCAGGATCAGATATTATTATTAAATTTTAGATGTGTACAAATTCAGGCTAGGATAAGAAAGATATTCAACTGAACACTGAACGTAGAAAAGGGAAAATAAAATAGTTATAAGCTCCGAGCTTTGCCACAGTGAACAATTACACATCCTCAAGCACATCTTCCTATAGAAAGACGAAAAGACGAAGATATTCATGAATCTCTCAGTACCGTGGAGCGCTAATCAGGACAACTTCAGGATGGGAAGCAATAAGAACAATATTAGCTCATTATTCACCCACACTGTGTTCTTATTTAACAGTTTTCTTCAACAAATGATCAGGCTATTTATGATTCTCCGCTTCCTCCAGACTTTAGCAGTCCCCGTAATGACCATAAGGATTAAAATTCAGTAGCAGGCTTGCTAGAAATCTATTATTTATTGGTCTATCCTCTAATGATGATAACCCAAGAGGTGCCATTATCCAAGAATGTCTAGCTGAGACCTTTAAATTTAATGAGTGCTATACATTGATGTTGTCCTCTACACCAACCACCGGCATCCAGAAGATACATCTGGAAATATTATGAGTGACCAGGGAGGCATTAGTATACATAATAAATTTGTCACTCAGCTTGTGATCATGAAACACTCGATCTTGGCTTCTCCAATCTGTCTGATTAGTATCCAATCTCCAGAATGTGTTTTCTGGTTAAGTATTTTTCAGAAGGCATCACAGTACAGAATCTGCACGGGTTAAAAGCGTAAATGACTGCCCGATCGGCTCAGACTGTGGACACGTTTCTGTCTGATTAGATTCCATAGACTCCATAGTGACTCATATGAAAGCAGACACTCAGGGCTTTAATAATATATAGTGTATTAGAATTATTTCTCTTTTCTTTCTTTTTAGCCTACTAGTGGCAATATTATTAAAAAATATATATATTATTTTTTCCACACAAATGTTTGTATCTTTGAAGTAAATGTTGATATCAAACCCATGTATGTTCTCCGAGATGCTCTGAGTGCTTGTTCATCTAAAAAGCAGCTCAAAATTTGATCTTTAACCAGTAGTACAAATCTGTGTAAGGTTATCCAAATGAAGGACAAACACACGCCTAAAACACACTGAAAGCCAACAGACTCGTTTTATATCAGACTCAAACAGCCAGAAAAGGATTCATTTGTTTATTCTGACAGAAAAGGTCCCACAAGTCAATTTCCATTTGAATGGAACGCCAATGAACTGTTAAAAAGGGTTAATGAAAACAATTAGGTGTCCCACAAGGCTGTCCTTTAGGTCTTCTGTTATTTCACCTTCAATCTTTCCACGTGGACATGTACATGCACCTGATTCATAAAAAATGCTCATTTTAACTACTAAGCTTATACATCATTATGCTCATGTTTATAAATTACACCGGCCAAGCATAACATTATAACCACCTGCCTAATATCTTGTTGGTCTCCCTTTTGCTGTCAAAACAGCCATGACCCGTCATGCACTGTGTATCCTGACCCCTTTCTATCAGAACCAGCATTAACTTCTTCAGCAATTTGAGCAACAGTAGCTCGTCTGTTGGATCAGATCACATGGGCTTCGCTTCCCACATGCATCAATGAGCCTGTCGCCTTTTCACCGCTGTTCCTTCCTTGGACCACTTTTGATAGATACTGACCACTGCAGACCGGGAACACCCCACAAGAGCTGCAGTTTTGGAGATGTTCATCAAACTCGCTTGTCCATTTTTCCTGCTTCTAACATCAACTTTGAGGACAAAATATTCACTTGCTGTCTAATATATCCCACCCAGTAACAGGTGCCATGATGAGGAGATCATCAGCCTTATCCACTTCACCTCTCACTGCTCACAATGTTATGCCTGATCTGTGTATATGTCCGATCCTAAGTCTACCTGCAATTATGTAATAAATTTCACCATGGAATGTGATTTTTCTCAGTAGAAAAGAACAGAAGTTACAGTTAAGAACCTCAGAGTAACTCTAGTTCAGAGACATCAATCTCCAAATCTGTCCTTCCCACATCAGTCTATTTGAAACGCCGTGTTTTTACATTGTCTGTTCTGACAATAAAACAGCAGCTCTGAAATTAAACCAAAAAAAATGTCCAGGATGAGATATTCTAATAAGAAAAATCGTCCATGCGTATTTATCAGTCTCTATATGGAATCAATCACGTTAAAAACCAGCCTCTGACAAGTTTCTGAGGTGTTCTTAAATGTGGGTCAACTTCCAATAGACATGCATTGATTTTATCTAGCATTCCAGCACTGCAGATTCGAGCCCACATGCTCTCTACAGTGACAAATGTGCAAAACATGTTGATTAGTAGGTACACATCAAACCCTTTTGATTTTTGTTTTTGAAGGCTGAAATGAGCTGGCAGGCTGAGTTTGGCCTGAGGGCCTTCAGCTTGACACGTGCTTTTCGTGCTGGTGTATTTTTAAATTCCAGTGTGACTAACATCTCATCACTAACATTATATATAAAATAACAAGAAATATGTCAAATCAAGGTGGTATTGTTGACTGGTTGCCTTGCTAACTCTTTACGGAAGTTTTAATCAGTTTAAAATGCAGCAGCTGACCTTCAAGCAGTTTTATTCACGCTACAATGCCTGACTGTGAAGTTCTGCATCGTCCTGCTTAAGATGTTGGTCCTTGGTTCAGCCAGTGGAATAGAAATGGACTTTTTCAATCAATTTAAATAAATGAATGATGTTCAGGCTGTGAGTCTGATCTAAAATGAGTCTGTTGGCTTTCAGTGTGTTTTAGATGTGTGTTTTCCCCCTCTGTTGGATAACTTTACACAGAATTTTACTGGTTGAAGATCAAGTTTGAGCTGCTTTTAGCACTCAGAGCATCTCAGAGAGCAGGAATGGGTTTGATATCAACATTTACTTTGAGGATACAAACATTTGTGTGGAAAAAAATGAACCGTTTCTGTTTTTCTGCAACTCTTCTATGACAATATCGCCCCTAGTAGGCTAGAGAAAAACAGAAATCCTTGAGTCATTACAAATCCATCAAGTCCTGAGTGTCTACTTTTATATGAGCTTCGTATTAACCTCCACTGTGGAGTGGAACATGACAAAGACACTCAATCTTCAATAGGAGCAAACTCCATTTTTTTTTTTTTTTTTAGAGTTGAAGGATTTAGCTTTGCTGTATCTTACTGATCTCCTGAAGCAGTACGGCCCATTTGCTTAGCTGAAACAGCTCTACAGTTAAATCCAGAGGAAGATCTTCAATTTTATCAAAACTAATCGAATAAACGGATTAAACGTTTTATTATTTATCAAAGAAAAAACATCTAATCGTAGAGACGGTGAAGTTTTTGTAAGGACGATGTTTAATACACTTTCAGGGAAGGAGTCTCCAGTGTCAGAGGTAAAGCAGTAACTTTTGTATAAATTAAGTCACTTATTTAACACTTTGTGGTTTAAGTAAGTAGGCTTTATTTGTCACATGAACACTATTGCCCAGGAATGGAGGGTTGGGGTCAGAGCGCAGGGTGAGCCATGTTGTAGTGTCCCTGGAGCGGCTGTGGGGGGTGTTGTGGGGTTGAGGGCCTTGCTCACGGGCCAATCAGTGGAAGCTTGGCAGTGCTGGGGCTTGAACCCTGATATCTTCCAGAGCAATTTAGCAAAAAAATCAGAGAGAGAGAGGGAGGTGAGGGAACAACAGGTTCTATCTGCTAAAACATAAATAATAACTAGCTTCATGGACGTTCCACACTATTAAGTTAACACCATTACAGATCCATAAAAAGGATGAAGAAAAACTGGATTGGATTGCAAGAGAAAGGAGTCGTTATTGCTCATAGCGGAAATCATTTGTAGTAATGAAGCTTTTATTGAGCCAAGCTTTTCACACATTACCTCAGATTGTCTTTTTTAATCACATCACCAGTGTTCTAGTGGAGTGACATTCACATGGTCATTAGACATCGTAGCTCGGCTGGTGGAAAATGTATTTTTTTTCCATCGTGTTCTAACATTCCAGTCAAATCAAGTCGCAAACTCCAAATTATGTAGCCGACTAGCTACGTTAGCTAATGTTCATGATAATAGACTGTTTAGGATGGAGGTGAGACACTGAGGTGTTTCATTTTTGAATATTTATATATGGTCCTGGATTATGCATGGATTCTATTTCATATCAAAATAATAGAGAAAAATTTGAGATTACTGGCTTGTAGGTGGGGCAGCATGGTGGCTTAGTGGTTAGCACTGTTGCCTCACAGCAAGAAGGTCCTGGTCCGAATCCCAGGTTTGAACAGGCAGGGGCCTTTCTTTGTGTGTTCTCCCCGTGGGTTTCCTCCCACAGTCCAAAAACATGTACATTAGGTTGACTGGTAATTCTAAATTGCCCATAGGTGTGAGTGTGTGTGGTTGTCGGTCTATATGTGTGGCCCTGTGATGGACTGGTGACCTGTCCAGGGTGTACCCCTGCCTTTCACCGAATGTGTGCTGGGATAGGCTCCAGCAGATCCTCATGACCCTAATTAGGAATAAAGTGGGTATAGAAAATGGATGGATGGATTGTAGGTGCCTTAACCTTCGAAACATTGCATCTCTGTTCTTGAGATAAATATTTAAAACCTTTTTTTCATCACATAGCTGATTTTTTATATATATATACTGAACAAAATTATAAATGCAACACTTTTGTTTTTGCCCCCATTTTTCATGAGCTGAACTCAAAGATCTAAGACTTTTTCTATGTACACAAAAGGCCTATTTCTTTCAAATATTGTTCACAAATCTGTCTAAATCTGTGTTAGTGAGCACTTCTCCTTTGCCGAGATAATCCATCCACCTCACAGGAGTGGCATATCAAGATGCTGATTAGACAGCATGATTATTGCACAGGTGTGCCTTAGGCTGGCCACAATAAAAGGCCACTCTAAAATGTCCAGTTTTATCACACAGCACAATGCCACAGATGTCACAAGTTTTGAGGGAGCGTGCAATTGGCATGATGACTGCAGGAATGTCCACCAGAGCTGTTGCCCGTGAATTGAATGTTCATTTCTCTATCATAAGCCGTCTCCAAAGGCGTTTCAGAGAATTTGGCAGTACATCCAACCGGCCTCACATCCGCAGACCACGTGTAACCACACCAGCCCAGGACCTCCACATCCAGCATCTTCACCTCCAAGATGGTCTGAGACCAGCCACCCAGACAGCTGCTGCAACAATCGGTTTGCATAACCAAAGAATTTCTGCACAAACTGTCAGAAACCGTCTCAGGGAAGCTCATCTGCATGCTCATCGTCCTCATCGGGGTCTCGACCTGACTGCAGTTAGTCGTCGTAACCGACTTCAGTGGGCAAATGCTCACATTCGATGGCGTCTGGCACTTTGGACAGGTGTTCTCTTCACGGATGAATCCCGGTTTTCACTGTACAGGGCAGATGGCAGACAGTGTGTATGGTGTCGTGTGGGTGAGCGGTTTGCTGATGTCAACGTTGTGGATCGAGTGGCCCATGGTGGAGGTGGGGTTATGGTATGGGCAGGCGTATGTTATGGACAACGAACACAGGTGCATTTTATTGATGGCATTTTGAATGCACAGAGATACCGTGACGAGATCCTGAGGGCCATTGTTGTGCCATTCATCCACGAGCATCACCTCATGTTGCAGCATGATAATGAACGGCCCCATGTTGCAAGGATCTGTACACAATTCCTGGAAGCTGAAAACATCCCAGTTCTTGCATGGCCAGCATACTCACCGGACATGTCACCCATTGAGCATGTTTGGGACGCTCTGGATCGGCGTATACGACAGCGTGTTCCAGTTCCTGCCAATATCCAGCAACTTCGCACAGCCATTGAAGAGGAGTGGACCAACATTCCACAGGCCACAATCAACAACCTGATCAACTCTATGCAAAGGAGATGTGTTGCACTGCGTGAGGCAAATGGTGGTCACACCAGATACTGACTAGTTTCCCCCCCCCCTTTATAATTTTGTTCAGTGTATATATAAGATAATTAAATAATTATTATTTATAAAAGTTGTTGTTCTGTAGTCTGGGGTTTCAAGGCCCAGCATTGCCCAGCCTGACCCTGATCATCTGATCATCTGAGCCTCTAATCATGTGGAATATGTAACAAAATATTTTTCTCAGTGCTGTAAAGTCTATGCGACGAAATAAACACTGTTTTTTTATTCAAGTACAGTCGACAAATGAGCGCGATAAATAAAGCCCCTCTTTAACAAGCTCTTGTAACCTGATCAGTGATGCTTCATGCCTCTTCAGCTCCTGAATGTTTGTGGAAAGCCTCTGGTGTGAGTTTCAGACAGGATGTTAAACACATCAAGAGCAATTAAGTCCTTAAGCCGTATCTCACAGGACGTTGAGCTGAAAGGAAACCAGAGAGCGACTTCCTTTTATTCACGATACATACACAGAAAATTTGGGAAAATGCTTTAATGTGCCTTGTTTGTATTGAAGTTGTAAATATAATCCAGTAAGTGGAATTTAAGCAGCGTGGTTCTAGGGGTAATGAGAAAACAGACATTTTTACACTCCCGTTAGCGAGGTCTCGATGAATGGAGAAGTTTTTGCTATTAGATTTGTATCATTTGCCAGCGGTGATGAAATGCTTTCTTTCTTCGCCTTCATTATCTCCTGCTTCTTACTGTGACATTTCACACACAAAACGTTTCTTTAACTCTGTTTAATTTCTTTATTATTTTGAATGTTTACTTTAGTGTTTTTCTTTTATTACAAAGCAAAGGATGGTCGGTTGACTAAATTTCTAATGACGTACAGTGGAAAAAGCCACTTCCAAAATAATTATTTATTAAATATATTGTTTTTTATGCTCCGTTATTAACCACCTGTTAACCTGTCATTCATCTTGAAGCATATTACATCCAAAGCCCTTTTCAGGTTGGTACTTTTGAGGGTGATTAATAAGGAACGGTTTAAGTGTGAACACAAAGAGAATCAAATTTTCCCAGAACTGCAGTCTGATGAGATAAGATCAAGTACAATTCCCAGGAAATTCCCAGGAAATCTCATGTCTAAATAAAAGTTGATAAACTGACCATTTACTGTATCCCATGATGTACTCAAGTAGGTTACAAAAGCAATAGTAGTGAAAGAGTTTGTTTTATAAGACAGTGGTTCTCAATTCTGATTGGTCCGGAGGTGTGTATTATTTTTATACAGTAGTCTGGGATTGTAGTTTGAGTTGTAACATGAGTGACAGGTTTATACTGGTTTCTATAGTAACAGCTCATGCACAGGGAGGTGTAGAGAGGATGAGAGGAACATAATTAAATCTATACATTTGTTAAAAGGAAAAACATCTAGTTGTTGATGTGGTGACATTTTTAGGAGACATTTGTTGCAGGAGTCTAACAGTTAAAGTTTCCCAGTTTAGGAAAAGTTTTCAGGACAAGAGAGAGAGAGAGAGAGAGAGAGAGAGAGAAAGGCAGGGTGGGTGAGAGAGAAGGAGAGAGAGGGAAAGAAAGTGAGAGAGAAGAGAGAAAGAAAGAGGAAGGGAAAGAAAGAAAGTCAAAGGGAGGGAGTGTCTCTGTGTGTGTGTGTGTGTGTGAGAGAGAGAGAGAGAGAGAAAGAAAGAGAGAGAGAAAGAGAGAGAGAGAGAGAGAGAGAGAGAGAGAGGGGAGAAGAGAGGGAGAGAGGGAAAGAGAGGGAGGGGGTAAGAGACACAGAGGCAGAGAGGGAGAGAGGAGCGTGGGAAAGAGAGAGAAAGCGAGAGAGAGAGACAGAGAGGAGTATGTGAAAGAGAGAGAAATAGAGAGACAGAGAGGGAGAGAGGAGTGTGAGAAAGAGACGGGGGGGTTGAGGGAATAACTGTTTATCTCAGCTATAATGTAAGTAAGAGCAAAAATGAACCTTTTCAATGTTTTAAAAGGAAAGGTTTGTCATTGTTGTTATGGTGCAGTTTACAGATGGAGACTCCAGTTACAGTCACAGGTAAAGCTGTAGCTTTTCAATTTTCCAAGACGGGAAAATGTTTCTTTTCGGTTTCTCAGTAACAGAAGACTGTTGGCGACTATGGCGATGTGGGCGTGTCCAAGCAAATCCAGAGCGACTCGGAACAGCGAGTGAAGACAATGGAGCGCACGTCATCTGTGGCAAAGAGCTGCTTCTCTTTCATCTCTTATCATGACACAGATAAACACTACTAAATTTTATTCTACATAAACACCAGAATGTTAACTGCTGCACCACCCCATGTTGTAACGTTGTTACTATGGCAACCAGCAATAGAGTAGGGAAGCCTACTGACGACTTCACAGTGCATTGAGAATAGATAAAAGATAGAATATGTCATCAGGGATATAATGAAGCTTTCACTGATGTGAGCTTTTCACTGAATGACAGATTTATGACCCTTTTGACCTCCAATTATCTTTGATAAGATAAAAGCCTGTGAATTGACAGTTAATTGAGTCCTGATAATATATATATTTTTACTGCTGCAACAAAAAGAATAGAGAAGAATAAAAAGTCCAGGTGTGACGCAGCACTCCAGTTCTTTTGTGTCAGCTCTGGAGCGCGTAAACAACGAGACTTAATCTCACAAATGGACTCATGACGGAGGAGATTAGGATGAAGCGGTGACTAAACACTGTAGCTATAGCCAGAGTGCGATGAATAAATGCAGACCAGGCTGCAGCTGCAGGCACCGGAGCTCCGGCTGGAAGAGCTCGGTCTGATAAACAACAATAATTAGTCCCTTCACACCTGCTGGATCTGCTCTCAGACCTTTACACCATGGAGACATGGCTGAGAAATGCACAGGGATTCTAACCTGGTGGTGTTTGCAGTCATGCTGTGAACTGCTGCAGTTTCAGATCAATAATCCAGCAGTGATAAGAATTCACGCTACACGATTGAACCCAGACCTGCTCCATTCTTCATTACCATGCTCATGGAAGATTCTCTGCTTCGATCACACTATGAAGGTGGATCTAGGGTGGATATACGTTTAAACAGCCTTATTAGTGAAAAAAATGCCTTGTTTTTATCACGTGGTGTGTTTGGAGTTCACAGTGTTTATTGTTTATTAATATCAGTGTGACTCCAAATCCTCCAAAACACAAGGTCCAAGGAAACACCAGATATCCAAGAGAACAAGAATACAGCAGAACCTCGGCATGTGAATATAATTGGTTCTGGAGGCACGTTCATAAGGTGAAAATGTGTATTGCCAAACAAATTTTCCCTTAAGAAATAATGTAAATGCAGATAATCCATTCCAGCTCCCAAAAATATGACCAATATGACCAATATGAAGCATATGTAAACTGTACGGCTGCTTACAAAGAACTGACCCAAGCCAAGCATTCCATGTCAAGGCTCCTCACAGGAAGTCGTGCCACCAAGCTTGGGCTAAAAATTGAACAGATCACCCACACCACCGATCTGTCCACAAAAAAACGCCTGAAAAATCACCTAGCTTTTGAACGCATGCTGAAGGCTTTCACTGACTGAAAAGAAATTCGTAAACTCACTTCGCTCGGCTTTCCACTGACGCTAAGTTTTGAACGGCTCCCGGACGTACACGCAACTTAGCCGGCATTTGGTTTGGTTCGTTTGTATGCTGAAAATGCTTTGAATGCTAATGCAAATTTTTTTTGCAAAATTTCAATTCTTAAGGGGTACATTCATAAGGGATAGCATTCGTATGCCGAGGTTCCACTGTATTCCCAGACGGTGCCTCTGCTAGTGAAAAGAGGCTTGGATTTTTCCTGAAATGAATAACCATGTGCTAGAAGAAATGAAATGTTAATGTTTGATACAGATAATACGCATTCATGCGTCAGTATAAAAGGTGACTATTAAGAAAGAATTGTAACATGGGATTGATTTGATTGATTTGATTAATGCAACCAGTTTTCCTTCATCCAGCATGATCTCTGAATAAAATCAATCCCCACTGAGCTCACACCTGAGCTGAGACTCAATCCCACATCACTGGTGTTTAGTATCAGACACAGTTCCACTGCTCTATTCTAGCATGTGTGTTTTCCTCACCTTAAGTGTAAGACTATAGTTCTACTGTGGATCACATCAGCACCAACATCCTCCTGAGATTTCACACTGGAACTGGATTACCTTCATACTGAAGTAACGTAAATCCATCACGCTCGCTCTACATCATTTAGGATAGTCATTAGAAACCTGTTTCAGTGAAGTTTAGTATAAACAAATCACAAAAAATAACATAATAATAATAATAATAATAATAATAATAATAACAAAAAATAACATAAATAATCAGTAATAATAATAAATAATAATAATAATACATAACAAACATAATAATAATTATTATTATTATAACAATAATAATTATTATTATTATTATAAAATAAATATAAAAATGATTAAAAACAGGACAGGAGGACAGACAGTGAATGAAAATATTTATATAAATATTTTTTTATTTAAATATATATTTTTTAATAATTTAAATGAACAAAGCTTTCATTAATCACCAAAAAGTCTCTTTGTCAATCCAATTTCCTCACCCCCTCCCTTTTTTCCCCTTGAATTGTTCATCTCAGGACCTCATTAGGGCGAATTTAAAAAGAACACTTTGTACTCTCTAATGCATAAGGCCAAACCCAAGGTGCTTTTCAGGGTCAGAGAACAAAAAAAGAAAGAAAAGAAAAAGAGAGAGATAAATAGAAAGGAGGTGACGAGCGTGTGCCCCTTTTAATGTGCAGATGATCTTTGATCTCTGTGCATTTTGTTACCATGGAGATCGACAAATGATTTGGGAACAGCAGCTCAAGGAGCAAACTCATGAGGTGCGAGTTTTAATGGAGATGACCCCCACTGTCCTTCACCCGGTTGTTTAGACACTGAGTCAGCTACAGGTTTTTAGTATTTTCTCGCACCATCCTGAACAAATGACATTAAATCTCTAACCATAATCATTTTAATGAATCGTTTGCTTAAATAATAAGTCGTTTGAATTTTTATGACTTTTTCCCATATTTATTACAGATGACTCGGTGTAATGAATCGTTCGTTAAAACGAGTTATTTATGAAAATGAGTCATTTGAAATTGTATTATTCTTCTAATTACCTTCATTCATTTGAATATGAATTCATATCATTCCTCCCATACACCAGTAAGTGACTCTTTATAATGAATCATGTGCTAAAATGTGTAAAAATGACTCCTTTGAACTTATTTAATTCTTGAAAATGATTCCCTCGTTAAAATGAATCATTTGAATTTGAGTCAGTGAATTTATTCACAATTCTTTACAAATGACTTGATGTAATGGATCGTTCGTTATAAGGAGTTATTCATGAAAATGAGTCATTTGAAATTGTATTATTCTTCGAATTACCTTCATTCATTTGAGTATGAATTCATGAATCATTTTTCCCATATAAATGACACTATCAAGTGACTCATTCTAATGAATCATGTGCTGAAAAATGTTTAGTTGACTCCTTTGAATTCATTCAGTTCTTCCCATATTATTCCCACAACCTCAGATGACTCAGTTGTTAAAATGATCCACTCGTTAAAATGAGTCATTTGGATTTGAGTCAATAAATCTTTCCACAAATCACTCAATTTAATGAACTGTTTATTGAAAACGACTCATTTCATTAAAAAAAATTGAAATTGAAACTCATTTGAAATTGTATTATTCTTGCCCGTATTAATTATATTACATCATTTTTAAATTTTATTTGAATCCATTCTTCCCATAATTCAAAATGACTCATTATAATGAATCATTTGTTAAAATGATTCATTCATTAATTAGTTTGCATTATTTTCCCCATTAAATACATTATCGATTATCTTATAAGTTGATATATTTATATATAAATAATGTAATATATAAATCTTCCATAGCTGACCTGATTTATAATTTTTTTGCCCGGTGATACTGAAAACCATGCAGCGTGAGACCGTACGGAAAAACCCATTCAGGAATGAATCATATAACGAACTATGCAAACACATTTAGTTTTGTTTCTGTACGATTCAACAGACATCCTGCGCCCGATTGTTTTCATAAACCCATCCACCGTCGTCTCGATATGGACTGTTTATGTGTCTTGGATGGCAGCTAGAATAGATTTCCTTAATCGTATTATTTTAAATGCAAACACATGATGAGATGCTGAAATCTTTCTTCTCGAATCCCTGCTGCTCACATCCTTCAGGGAGAAATCAGCACAGCTCTGAAAGATCTACATTCCTATTTTCATAGCCACATCTAAAGCTAAAAACTGCTTCATTATATGTGAGTACTGTATTTGGAGAGTAAAGAAACTAATATGTGTCAAACGTGACAGAAAGTTTTGCCGCTGATGAAGAATCCACATTACTGTAGATGATACCTCATAGAAACCATAAAGCTGGCTATCATTGGTCTTCCCTTGAATTCCTTTCTGAAGCTGCATTCACACTTGTATAGCGATTTTATTGCTGCAAGTCTTCGGTCGCTGTACTATGAAGTCGTCATTCCTAATACTGGTTTCCATAGGAACACCAGTTATCCGTGGGTTAACCCAATCTTGCCACTAAAATTAAATGTTCTGGAGGGAGATTTGGAGTTTTAGATAATAAAGAAGCATCACTAATCTGGACACGCCCACACATAGAAACAAATTAGCTCAGTTTGATCCTCTGTAGTCCCCATAAACTACTTGTTGCTATAGAAACGATAACGTATTAGAAGGAGTGCATTAACCAATATAAACCTGCGAAGCTGCTGGTATGGAAAAGGAATCAATTCAACAACATTTGGGTAAATGATCCAAAATATAAAAAGTAAGCACTTAGAAGGAAGAAAGGAAGAAGGAAGCATGGAAGAAGGAAGCATTTTCGTAGCACACACACACACACACACTCAAGTTTAACAAAATATTGAATAAAATAATGGAGCGATAAAATCGGAGGAGAAAGTGCCAGTAATAATCCTTGCTTTTACAGATCATCAATTTAATCAGTGCTCATTTCCTCGCAGACATATTCTCTCACACACACTTCATTCCCTTCATGACACTCTCGCTATAACACGCTCGTCACACACACGTTCACACTGCCAAGGGTCACATTCGATTTTGCGTGAGCTTGATGGCTTGATGGTTCAGTTATGTGGAAAAAGTGGTACAATCGTGACGTGTGGTTTAATGCACAGCCTCGCGAGCTTAATCTCATTACATCATCACACCCATCATCCTAAACCAGCGCTAATGAAGCATCTATTCAGCGACTTCTCATCTCTCTCTCTTTCTCTCTCTCTCTCTTTCTCTCTCTCTGTCTCTCTCTGTCTCTCTGTCTCTCTCACTCTCCATCTTTCTCTCACTTTCTTTCTCTCTGCCCGAAAAGACTCGCTTCAGCATGGAAATCTGGGGGACATGTAGCTTAGTGGTTAAGCTACTGATCAAAAGCTCCTGGTCCACCAAGCTGCCTCTGCTGGGCCCCTGAGCAAGGCCCTTAACCTTAAATTGTACAAAATGAGATCAATTGTAAGTGTGGTGTCTGCCAAATGCTAGAAGTGTAATGTAATGGAAATAAGCTCATGTATTATATCATTATCAGTGTTATGTGATTCTCATGAGCTGGAAAAAATGAACCTCATTGTGGTTCTGAGGTAAAGATTCTGAGGTAAAGCTCAGCATGCCACGTATAGCTAATCTCTCCATTTCCTGTAGAAACAGTTAGAGTCCAAACAGTTAAAGACTCTCACAGTGCCTAATGAGATCTACAGTAAATGATCCCCTTCAGGAAATACTTATAGCATGAATTAATGTCAGATATTTTTCCTTTGATACTTAAGGTTTTGTTTTGAGAGAAGACTTCAGAGAAGGTCAGAGGAAGAATAAATAAAGCCACACAAAGAGTCTGGAATGTGGGACTTGGGGGACGCCACTCCAGGCATCGCTTTCTGTACATATATATATATATATATATATATATATATATATATATATATATATATATATATATATATATATGTACAGAAAGCGATGCCTGGAGTGGCGTCCCCCAAGTCCCACATTCCAGACTCTTTGTGTGTATATAAAGTATAATCTTACCCCTAAACTATCAGCTCCTGGTTAGAGGTTATTGTCGCCGTCGTCTATCCAGTCATCAGTCTGCACTCACTGAATGTCTTTCGCATTTCTATTTGCTACAGAATCTCAGTTTTCTCACCATGCCCACGTGTGGTGTGAAACAGATAAGAGGCTGACATGACTCGGCACTTATCTTCTCAAACGTGTCTTATTTCCTTTCTTTCTCGCTTCGGTTGTTTTCTGCATCTCCTGTTTCTCTCACAGTTTAATTGGGGTTGGATCACTCAATTGAAATCAATGTGACCTTTTCGTGAAAAAAATAATTATAATACAAAGATTTCTGACCAGCAAAAAAAACATTTCAATTCAATATTTTATATTAAATCAGTCCTTTCAGAAACTCTGTGTGATAAACATTAAAGCTCCTGTGCACTTTTCTGACACCAAGGTGATGTTGAGGGCTTGGGTCTGATTGGTCAGACGATGTTTCTGATTGGTCAGAAGGTGTTTCTGATTGGTATGAAGATGTTTTTGATTGGAATGAAGGAGTTTCTGATTGGTCCAAAGGTGTTTCTTATTGGTGTGAAGGTGTTTCTGATTGGTCAGGTGTTTCTGATTGGTCAGAAGGTGTTTCTGATTGGTCAGAAGGTGTGTCTGATTGGTACGAAGGTGGTTCTGATTGGTACAAAGGTGGTTCTGATTGGTCAGAAGGTGTTTCTGTTTGGTCAGACAGTGTTTCTTATTGGTATGATTGCTGAAATCACAGGTTTGTATTAATGCACTGATACGTCATTGTTTCTATAGCAACGGCTAGAGAAACTTTTATCAAGCCGCACAATCTGAGAGTCTGAAAAAATGTATTATTATTTAACCAAGAAATAACGTAAATTTTGCTATTGTAAAGCTTAATGAGGAGATTTATGATGATTAATAAACATTTTTTGTTAGATTTATTCCTGGTGGAGGAATGCTGCAGTCCAGGGTGGCAAGCGCAGTGTATGCCACTTCAGTTACGGGGGAGGGGCTTTGCAGGGAAGTCACTGTGCAAGGCCAATAGTCTCCTGGGCATCACTGGAGCTCGAAAAAGGCAAGCCATCAGGAGAGCTTCCGAAGTTGCAGAGAGAGATTTACGATGGCTGTGGATTACCAGGGACAAACCGTGGTCAGATGCTGCTTGGACACAGACCAGGAATCGATCACTCCTGGTCGGGTCGCCAGGACGAGAGTGTCTGAAGTTGAAAGATCCAAAACCCCTAAGGACCCCTGGTACTGTTACTGATGATGTGTCCAAGAGCATCAACAGATGTACACTATATTGCCAAAAGTATTCGCTCACCCATCCAAATAATCAGAATCAGATGTTCCAATCACTTCCATGGCCACAGGTGTATAAAATCAAGCACCTAGGCATGCAGACTGTTTTTACAAACATTTGTGAAAGAATGGGTCGCTCTCAGGAGCTCAGTGAATTCCAGCGTGGAACTGTGATAGGATGCCACCTGTGCAACAAATCCAGTCATGAAATTTCCTCGCTCCTAAATATTCCACAGTCAACTGTCAGCTGTATTATAAGAACGTGGAAGTGTTTGGGAACGACAGCAACTCAGCCACGAAGTGGTAGGCCACGTAAACTGACGGAGCGGGGTCAGCGGATGCTGAGGCGCATAGTGCGAAGAGGTCACCAACTTTCTGCAGAGTCAATCGCTACAGACCTCCAAACTTCATGTGGCCTTCAGATTAGCTCAAGAACAGTGCGCAGAGAGCTTCATGGAATGGGTTTCCATGGCCGAGCAGCTGCATCCAAGCCATACATCACCAAGTGCAATGCAAAGCGTCGGATGCAGTGGTGTAAAGCACGCCGCCACTGGACTCTAGAGCAGTGGAGACGCGTTCTCTGGAGTGACGAATCGCGCTTCTCCATCTGGCAATCTGATGGATGAGTCTGGGTTTGGCGGTTGCCAGGAGAACGGTACTTGTCTGACTGCATTGTGCCAAGTGTAAAGTTTGGTGGAGGGGGGATTATGGTGTGGGGTTGTTTTTCAGGAGCTGGGCTTGGCCCCTTAGTTCCAGTGAAAGGAACTCTGAATGCTTCAGCATACCAAGACATTTTGGACAATTCCATGCTCCCAACTTTGTGGGAACAGTTTGGAGCTGGCCCCTCCTCTTCCAACATGACTGTGCACCAGTGCACAAAGCAAGGTCCATAAAGACATGGATGACAGAGTCTGGTGTGGAGGAACTTGACTGGCCTGCACAGAGTCCTGACCTCAACCCGATAGAACACCTTTGGGATGAATTAGAGCGGAGACTGTAGAGCCATTACATTTGGCAATATAGTGTATCTTACAACCAACATTTATGGAAGGAGTCTCCAGTGTTAGAATTCTAATTCTTCTTTCTGCTTTTCTTCAGGAAAGAGGATTTTTTGAGCATTTTTGAGCCGCATTTTCTCAACTTATTTAACTTTATAAAAAAAAAATAATAATTATTATTATTTAAAAAAAATCAGGCCAGTGAGGAAAGGACCATTTACAGCTGCTATAACATAAGTGAGAACAGGAACTAACTTATTTTGAGGAACATTAGCGACAAGCAGCTGGTAATGGATAAAACATACATTTTCAGGATGTTTTAATGATTAATTGTTGCTGTGATATAAGAGGAATCAAATATTTTGGAAGACGCTGTTAAAGGAAAAGTCCTAAGAGGCCAGGCATTATTACATTTTTTTCCTTTCGTGTCTTCTCGTTACCAGGACAATTTTCTTGTGATCATGACATCACGTGATCAAACACAATGATAAATATATTGTGGGAAAATCTAGCACCTTGCAGATGTTTCCGGTGTATCTCATGCCATATGTGCCTCCTTCTCAAGAGTCGGACACCTCTGTGGAAGTTGTCCCTTACTGACAGACAGAGAGGGCCCCACAGTGATCTCATAGATGATCTCTTTCGCTTTTATTCTGATCAGTGATTCACTCAGCGATGGACAACTTCCACATAACTTGAAAAGGAGTCACATGCACCATGATATATACCAGAAACATCAGCAAGGCTCAGGATTTTCAGAGATTCAATTACTTTGTGAGAACACAATTACGTCAGGTTATGAAGAGAGAATTAAAAGTCGTGATCATGAGAAAACAAAAGTAAACAACAAAATATAATGATGCATGGCCTCTTAGGACTTCCGTAGAAAATAATGTGTGTTGTTGATTAGTTTTCTATAATAGAACAACCTGAAGTGTTTTATATTCACAATGCAGTCCATAAGAAAGTGCATCTGCTTTAGTCAGTGTTAAATTGTCTTTATTTGTCACATCTACATTACAGCACAGTGAAATTCTTTTCTTCGCATATCCCATCCTTGAGGGTTGGGGTCAGAGCGCAGGGTCAGCCATGATACTGCGCCCCTGGAGCAGGGTGGGTTAAGGGCCTTGCTCAAGGGCCCCGACAGTGGCAGCTTGGCGGTGCTGGGGCTTGAACCCTGATCTTCCAGTCAACAACCCAGAGCCTTGATCACTTGAGCTACCACTGTCAGTGAGTAAAAACTGTAAATCAAATAGATTAAAGGATACAATACTTTTTATACATTTTAAAAAACAAGAATTTAACCAGGAATTATTTTTATACCAAAAGTCACCCATATGTCATTAAACTTCTTTTTAGACATTAGAATACAATAAAATTATTCACACAGCATTATAGCTTGTAAGTAATCCTAAATAAAAAGATAGATATTCTTCCTTTAATCTATAATTCAAACTGACATGTTGGGCTTTAAAAAAACGCCCGATGATCAGGATTATGCTTCCTAAACACACAGTTAATCCTTAAGACTTCATACACTGAGCTAACAGAAGGGGTTTTAGCATCGAAGGATCCAAGAGTGTGCCAAAAGTTTTGCACAGACGCCTTAATGCTGTACAGAGCAGTATCTGTATGCAAAACGCAAAATACTGGGTGGAGCTTAGTTAAGACTGAGAGTAATTACTAAGATTCAGAAAGATCTTTCCATTCAAATTCAGATTCTTATTCATTTGTGGATAAAATAAAACAGACTTATTCACGCTCCTGGCGCTTCTCGTGTTCTGTCCTCGGGTTATTTTCAGAGTTGCCTCAGTGACTGGAGCGTTAAGCTTCCAGCCTTGGGCTAGCTGAGATGTTCTGTCTGTAAAAGAGTTCACTCAATTCACCCCCCCCCCCCAAAAAAAAAAGAAGAAAGTTACCTGTGTGTTCAGACACAGGTGAAAGAAATAAGACATCACGGAACCGTGATGGAAATGAGAACGTGTTTGTTCTAAAAAAAATAACAAAAATGATGAGAAACAGATGACCAAATATACATGTAAACAGGAAGCTGTGGTAGCTCAAGTGGTAAAGGATCTCGGTTCTTTATCAGAAGATCGGGGTTCAAGCCCCAACACTGCTAAACTGCCACTGTTGGGGTCCTTGTGCAAGGTCCTTAACCCTACCTGCTCCAGGGGTGCTGTATTATGGCTGACCCTCTGCTCTGACCCCAACCGCCATGGACGGGATATGCGAAGAAAGAATTTCACTGCGCTGTATATGTGACAAACAAAGACAACTTAACTTAAAGAATCCGTGAAAGTGTCCAATGATGAGAAACTAAGCACATCCTGGAGAAATACGTACATATTATCGGTTTATAGTTATCTTGTGCAACGTCCATGAAACAATTTCTCATTATTATTTAAGTTACAGCAACTGGAAGCAGTCGATCCCTCACCATTTTCTCTCTCTTTCTCTCGGAGTAAAACACATCTTGTCATGTAAGTGATAAACAGTAAAGTGTAAACTCCCCTGGAATGGACAGATAAGATTAAGATATGTATTTAAAATTCATGAACTATGAGAAGAAAGAGAACTGTTAGGTCAGAGTGCACTGTTTATGAAATATTGTGGTCCTTTTACTGACTCATTTTACTGATGATGCAAATGGATGAATTTTGTACCATACAGACCTGCATAAAGATTGGTCAGCATTAATAAAGGCCAAAATTAATTAAGAGGTCAGTTAGAGTCAGAGAGAGAGCGAGAGAGAGAGAGACAGAGAGAGAGAGAGAGAGAGAGAGAGAGAGAGAGAGAGAGTTGTTTTCCTTCACTGGCTCACTTTACTGATGAAGCATGTGGATGAATTTTGAACCGTATAGACACTGCATAATAATTACTCAGCTCTAATACACTCTTGAGAAGTGACTGCTACATTTAAGGCCTCAATCTTCGTGGAACTCTTTATATAGGCATTATTTGAAAGAGAGAGAGAGAGAGAGAGAGAGAGAGAGAGAGAGATGTACCTTTATTAATCCTACATAGGGGAAATTCAAGTTGACACAGCAACACAAGAAGAAGAAGTAATATCCAAGAAAGAAAACCTATACTTCAACAAAACAGTAAATAAAAACCCCTATACATCAATATAAATAGAAATAATGATGAAATACTGTTTTCTTTTACTGGCTCACTTTACTGATGAAACATGAGGAGGAAACGTACAGACCCTGCATAAAGATTGGTAGTATCTAACAAAGACTAAGAGATCAGTGAGACTACTAATGTGTGTGTGTGTGTGTGTGTGTGAGAGAGAGTGAGAGAGAGAGAGAGAGAGAGAGAGAGACCCTATACATCAATATGAACGCATATTCACGCTAATAAACTCTTTGGAAGTCAGTGTGACTGCTACGTCTAAGGCCTCAGTCTTCTTGGAACTGCTTATATAGGCAGTATTTGAGAGGGAGAGAGAGAGAGAGAGAGAGAGAGAGAGAGAGAGAGAGAGAGAGAAAGAGAGATGTACCTTTATAATTCAATTTATAATCCTACATAGAGGAAATTCAGGTTGACACTGCAGCGCTAGAAAAAAAGTAATAATCCAAAAAAGAAAACCTATATGTCATGAGAAACAGTGAAAAACAAACTCTATACATAAATATATAAACAATAATGAAACAATTTCTTAATGATGAAAAGAATTTCTTTTTCTGGCTCACATGTGGATGAATTTTGAACCGTACAGACCCTGCATAATAATTGGTTATTTCTGATAAACACTTCATATATCGTTGATAGTGCTATGTGTCTGGTCTTGAACTGCTGTGTTTGCTAATAAAGGCCATATTAGAGAGGGAGGGAGAAAGAGAGAGAGAGGGAGAGAGAGAGAGAGAGAGAGACAGAGAGAGAGAGAGAGAGATGACACCTTTAGTAATCCTCCATAGGGGAAATTCAAAGTGGCACAGCAGTGTAAGAGGGAAATAAAATGCTAAACAACAAGATAAATGGAAATAATAAAAAGTAATAGAGACAGTCAAATGAATCATTTTGTATAAAATAACGCAGTATGGAAAATATCCACGCACATATCCAAGCAGCTAGGTGATTTACATTAGTGAGCCAACTCCACTTTATATCCGATCAAATCCGATTGGCCGAGCCGTATCCGAAGCCGTTTCAACCGATTAGATCTTTACACACCTGTAAGTGCATCACGATAATCAAATTCTGCACTCATGCACTGTTTAAGTCAGCATCCTTTCCATATAAAACCCTAATCTTTGCTACGTTGCCTAGCAACAAAAGCCCGCTGTTAACGGTCTACACTGTGTAGAAGAAGAATCGTTTATTCCAGATAGCATTAATATTAAATTATACCATTCCCTGAGCGCTGGATTTTATTATATTGTATTTGTCACCATTTTATAAAAGCAATAAGCCACTCGAGAGCGTGTGTGTAGTGATCTGATATGCAGGGGTTTTATTTTTTTACTCTGCATTGTGCCTGAGTGAACCCTTTACACGCAACCTCAAGTGGCTTATTGTTTTATTAAACAGCCAGGACAAGACAACAGGATAAAGGAAGGTACGGAAAATCGAGCTGTACAAGATGAGGATCGATGAATTCTATAGAAAATACATTGTTTCTGAGGAGAAAATAGTTCCTGATGGGTTCCTGGGTTGAATAAGGGTTCTACTTTAGCATTAAATCCCAATTGTAATACCAAAGGGGGCAAGTACTTATGCAAACCTTTCAATGTTGAAGATTACTCTCCTGCCTTTCACGTGACTGTGATCTAAATGAATACAAACCCTCACACACACACATAATTACTTCACATATCATGTCCAGAATTGTAATATGAAGTTCTCCTGAGCCGGAAAATTCCAGAACGATGAGGAAATGGTGTGATTTAGCTGACGGACAGCTGGAAACGAGAAATCTCTCAGGTGAAGGCTCGGAGGTGAAGACCTCTGGGTAGCAAACCTCTCCGTTTCGCATTTCTCCATCGCTCGTTTCCGAGATCTGGCAAACTTCTCACGCTCTGCATTATCATCCAGAAAGGCTGGGATCGGTGTTCGGGAAAAAGTGGAGCTTAATGAGACATGCTGGGAAAGATCCCGTGTGGGAATGTTGAATTGATTTCTGTAAGATGTGTGAAGAAAAAGCGAGTTAATTCAATCACTGAGACTGTTTGCAGCAACCCCTAGACACCTGAAAGTAGTGTGTGTGTGTGTGTGTGATTTGGTTATTTGGTGAGGAAGATGGCAGCAGTGAGTGAGACCTTGCCTAATTAAATGATTCAACCCAATCAAGGTGCTCTGGAATTGGAGGAATCGAATCAAGAAGGTCTGCAAATACGACGCAATCAGCTCGGAAAATCTCCGGAACGTTCTATAAGATGCTTAATGTCATTCATATGGAACACCTGGAAAAAAAAAAACAATCACACAATCACAATGTGTGTCCTGAATCACATCCACTACATTATTATGTGTAGACTAAACAGAATAGTTATAGTAGGTAGTGGGAAAGGGGCGGGGCTACCAGGCGTCAACGATGAATGAGAAACGTTTTCAAGATGGCCGGCGACAATCCGGTGGACGAGACCGAGTCTCAGAAATGTCTTTTAAATGTCTTTTTATCTCAATGGAAGTGAAATGCTTTTTGATGGTCTGGGTCATAGAATGGAGAATAAAATAAAATAAAATAAAATAAAATAAAATAAAATAAAATAAAATAAAATAAAAGTTGTAATAGAAATAGAATGAATTGTATCTGAAAAAAAGCACTGATTATTACAAATAACTGCTATGCAAAAATCTCATATTGTACAGAAAGTTCCAGAAAAGTCCAGTCAATGTCCAGTCAATGAAAGAATCCATCCATCCATTCATCCATTCATCCATCCATCCATCCATCCATCCATCTATTCATCCATCCATCCATCCATCCATCTATTCATCTATCTATCTATTTATTTATCCATTTATTCATCCATCCATCCATCCATTCATTCATTCATTCATTCATTCATTCATTCATTCATTCATTCATTCATTCATCCATCCATCCATTTAGTTATGCATCCATCCATCCATCCATCCATCTATTCATCTATCTATTTATTTATCCATTTATTTATTCATCCATCTATCTATTTATTCATCCATCCATCTGTTCATCTATCTATTTACTTATCCATTTATTTATTCATCCATCTATCTATTTATCCATCCATCCATCCATTTATTCATCCATTCATTCATCCATCCATCCATTTACTTATTCATCCATCTATTTGTTCATCCATCCATCCTTCCATTTATTCATCCTTCCATTTATCCATCCATCCATTCATCCATCAAAATAAAATAAAAATAAAATAATAATAGTTGCCATAGAAATAGAATGAATTGTATCTGATTATTGCAAATAAGTGCTGTGCAAAAATCTCATATTGTACAGAAAGTCCCAGGAAAGTCCAACCTCTCCCTTTAGGTCTTGTCCAGTCAATGAAAGAAAGATAAAAAAACATAATTTATTTTGATGACTTCTGCTGTCTTTAATCTGTACCTTACATCTTTAAAAAAAGAGATTTTGAGATTTCTGTGGATCCCAAAACCCCTTTGCTTCAATGTCAGTGTATGTAAATGTGTGTAATTCTTATGCTTGTTCTGTAGTTTCATAAAATGTCAAAAGTGACCGATTGCATTAGCGTCTAATTGTATTCACACCGGAGAGATGAGCTCAGAGTCTGTTTGTGGTCCGACTAAAAGACACTGCAGGACTTCAGAACTGTCATCAGATCCTCTTTGATCCCGATCTCCCGCTGCAGTAAACTGGCTCGACACTAATCACGGCCGCCTGCGGTGCGAGCTCACCGGCTCCCTTCACTCACACATGGACGCGGGCTTTGGGTCGGATATGAAAACATGCTCTGAAATACAGGCAGCGAAGTTTCGTCGTTCTTGTGAGTGTCATGAGATGATAGACATGATGTGCTTCATGTCTTTAGAGCTGTAGAAATATTTCACCTGGAAACATGATGTAGATGTTTTGTTCTTAAGGCTGCATAACACCCCTTCATAAGCCAGTCATGACACAGTACAGAACAGGCAGAGGTTTATAACTTCGTCTGTGCTGTTAACATACATTTTTGTTTTTTTGGGCAAAACACAATCCTTCCATCCGTCCATCCACCCATCCACCCATCGATCCACCCATCCACCCATCCATCTATTTATTCATCCATCCATCTATTCATACATCCATCTATTTATCCATTTATTTATTCATCCATACATTTATTCATCCATCTCTTTATTCATCCATCTACTTATTCATCCATCCATCCATCCACCTATTTATTCATCCATCCATTTATCTATTTATTCATGCATCCTTCCATCAATTTATTCATCCATTTATTTATCCACCCACCCATCCATCCATCTATTTATCCATCCATCTATTTATCCATCCATCCATCTATTTATTTATCCAGGAATAAAAATCTTCATTGGATTGAAAGTATCTATTTTTATAATATATTTTGTCATAAAAATAAATAATGTACGCAAGATGTTCTGACCCATTTTCCTTTCCTCCATCTCTCTCTCTCTCTCTCTCTCTCTCTCTCTCACTCTCTCAGTTTTTTAACCTGCTCGAATCATCAGAAGGCAACTGATGAATTGATGTGTCTCCTTTGTGACTCAACGCTGTCACAGATAATAACTCAGTCTTTGTTCCCTGGAACTAGTGAAGTTTCACAGCTTCCTCTGACCCTGTTTTTCCGTCCTTCGCCTCTCTCTCTCTCTCTCTCTCTCTCTCTCTCCTTCACTTTTTTCTTTTATCTCACACATTATCAAAATTCAATCAGCATCTTGGTTGTGAAGACTCACTCATGAAGCGCGTGTATCGTCAACGTGTGTGTCTCTAACTAGCTCCTTGCTTGCGTTGGCTTCACGCTTCACGTTGTCGAGGTGGGTGACTCGGAGCGACCGCGAGCTAATTTGCATTTCAAACCTATTCCCCCCCCGATCATTTTCTTCCCTCAAAGGCACGGCACTTTGATGTCCCTCAAATCTCATTACAGCTGGATTACTTGACAGCAGAGGCCGATTTCGCGGCTCTGCGGCACACGCATGCGGATGAGGGATAACGCATGGCTTCCCTGTAGCGCCTGGACTACGCTGATACAGGACCGTGAGAGAGAAAAGAGAGAGAAACAGGAAGCAGAAATGAAAAAGTCCTGCTGTGGCACCTTCGCTGTGTTTAGGAGTTATTAGCAGCTTTCGGCTTGCTATGATAGCACATTAGCGTCAGGCGTGGGTACATAAAACTCTGTACAAACAAAAGTGCGCTCTGTAAACAGAGGAGTTTAACATATGCAGCTGTATGCACACACACACACACACTTTTCTTTATGTTGCACATGGCACACGTTTAAGGCAACAGTTTGGCCCAAAATTTACTTCATGGCGGTGTTCATAAAGCTACGTAACACTTACATAAGCCTAGCATGGCATTTCACATAAATCTTCAGAGATTTTGATTTCAAGTTCGTAACACTTCATCAATCAAGTTTGTTGACATAAGGTTGTTATGACATTCTCTGTGCAGGCTTACTGTACATAAGATCATTATAACAACTGACTTTGTGTGCATTTAGCTTACGGTCATAGATCTAGCATGTCAGAGTCACGTTACACTGATAATCTGATGTGAAAAAACAATCATGAGCAATTACAGAGTTCATAAATCTACGTAGCATTATTGCAGCTGATTTTGTATTTTAGTGTATTTTTGGTATGTCAAACTCTAAGGATCCATAATGGAAACGTGACAAGACATAGGTATTCATAACCTTATGTTACATTAGGGTCAGGGGAATTACAATGTACTTGTTATAATGTTAAGCCTTTAGAGAAATACTGTATGACTTTACTTAAGACCCAGAGAAACACTATATAACCCTGTTATAACAGTGTAATGACCAACAGGGTCAAAAGTTTTGTTATGTCGTGGTGTTATACAGGTTAAGGTTTCCATCAAGTGCTGGTGTATCTATTGATATAAAGAACTTTGTCAATATGGAGCCACTACATGTTATAGATATTCATAGAAATGTTATGAGCTGTCATACACAGAAAATTCATTACCTAAGGGTCAGAAAAACATATATAACCCTCTTGTTATAATGTCAAGGAATTGCCAAAAATATTTAAAGAAAGCTTAAAAATAGAAATAATGTATAAATGTTACTTTACTTAAGTGACAGAGAAATGCTACATATCCCTGTTATAACAGTGTAATGATCATCAGGGTTAAAAATGTTGTTGTGTGATAGTGTTTTCCCACTTGAAGTTTCCACCAAGTGCTGGTGTATATACTGGTATAAAAAACTTTGTCATTATGGAACCATGATATGTCATAGATATTCATAGGAATGTTATAAACTCTCATATACAGTAAACCTTACTTTACCTAAGGGTCAGAAAAACAGTTACAATGTCAAGGGATTGCCAAAGATATTTATAGAAAATGTATATGAAGAAATAATTTATGAATGTTACTTTACTTAGGTGACAGAGAAATGCTACATATCCCTGTTATAATCAGGGTTAGAAATTTGATGTGATGGTGTTTTCCCACTTGAAGTTTCCACCAAGTGCTGGTGTATACACTGATATAAAGAATTTTGTCATTATGACATATCAGAGATATTCATAGAAATGTTATAAGCTGTCATATACAGGAAACTACATTACCCATGGGTCAGAAAAACAGACATAACCCTCTTGTTATAATGTCAAGGAATTGCCAACAATATTTATAGAAAGCTTAAAAAGAAAAGGAAATAAGTGACACAGAAATGCTACATAACCCTGTTATAACAGTGTAATGACCATCAGGGTTAAAAATATTGTTATGTCATAGTGTAATTTAGCTCGAGGTTTCCACCAAGTGCTAGTGTATATACTGATTATATTGAACTTTGTTATTATGGAACCATGACAAGTCATAGATATTCATAGAGATGTAATAGGCTGTCATATAAAGGAAATTACATTACCTAAGGGTCAGAAAAACATACATGTTTTCCTCTAAGGAATCAAAGAATCAAATTCAAAGAATAAGTATAAAAAACTAATAAGAAGAATTCATGTATGAATTTTACTTAACTTAAGTCCCAGAGAAACGCTACATATCCCTGTTATAACAGTGTAATGACATGACATAGATATAGAAATGTTATAAGCTGTTATATACAGGAAATTACATTACCCAAGGGTCAGAAAAACATACATAACCCTCTTGTTATAATGTCAAGAAATCAGCAACAATATTTATAGAAAACTAAGCATAATGCATGAATGTTACTTTACCAAAGAGACAGAGAAATGCTACATAACCCTGTTATAACAGTGTAATAACCATTATTCATAAGAATGTTCTTAAGTCATTCTGTTTAACATCTTGATGTTTCCAGTGCCTTTGTATCTTTGGGAAACCTGTGGTCACCTTTGTTTAATTTTTTAATTAGAACTCACTTTGCTAAGTCGCATCATAACCATGACATCAAGTCATTAATGCTAGTGTCAGAGCTTAGAGTTTTATAGCACAGTCTTATGTGAATGATTGTCATCAGCTGGACATGAGCTAGGTTAACCAGATACTGTTTAGTGCATGGAAATTTCTGGAAGTTTTCCTGTTAACAAACAATATAATTAGCTTGTGTCCAATTCTATTTCTTTTTTAGATAAATATATGTATAAAAAATCGGATTCTCGTGAAATAAATTAAAAAAATAAAAATAAAAAATGTGAAAATAAATAAGTAAATTAATAATTTAATTAAAAACAAACAAATAAATAAATAAATTAATTAATTAATTAATTAATGAAAACTAGGGGAAAGATACTTTCTTCAGAAGACTTGTTAGCCTCGTAGCTTCAGTTCAAGACTAAAGACACCAGTGTGTCCTGGCTAATGAACTCCATTAAGTGTAAAAAGGCAAAATAAAAGTTAATGATGCGTTAAATCAGACGTAAAAACAAATAAGAAAGCCAAAGATGTGATAAAACCGAACATGTGTACTAACTTCAAAGCAACTCAGAGGAACAGCTCTTATGTGTACAAGTTCCTTAATCCATTAGCAATTAGCACGTCATGCTTACGGCCCTGCTCCTGATGTGTGTTTGCATTAAGGCCAATGTATAAGCGACAGCAGGATTTGTTTATGTGTAGCGCTCGGTAAAAGCCCGGCTCTCCGTGTTCCATGTTGGTGTTGATGTGATGGTGTGGGTCTTGTGGGAACAGATAGAAAAAAAGTCCCGTCTGTGGGTTCAGCCACACTTTAACCCAGCGCTCTCACTCCACTACTTATAGAAAACAAACATTTATCCTACAGCGTTCCTCCTGTAGCTCAACACCAGGCTTTTAGCCGTGACGCTGAAATAACGATGGTACTTTCATGTGTGTCCAGAGGACTGTCTCGTCCTCCACACCCACACTGTATAGCAAGACTAATGAATGGAAAATATATACGTCTCTCTCTCTCTCTCTCTCTCTCTCTCTCTCTCTCTCTCTCGCTCTAACCCTCACTTAATGCCCAAAAATGGTATTAAAGCACAAAACTTATAGGAAACTCATCACCAACAGGCTCAATGTGCAACAGCACATCACCAACACTAACAATGATTGAACATCAACAAAACAAGCTACTTGTTGGTTAGCATGAAAACAAGAACGCTCCTCCTTCCTGAAAAAATGAAATCCTGGATATCAAACAGTATATTTATACGATACACTTTCTCAGTGTTTCTCTGAAGGGTCTGTTGCTACTGTTGCTATAGAAACGATAACAAGAGCATTAAAGCTGCATAAGGTACGATTAGTCCCCCCCCCCAGAGTTTCGCTCTCTAACTGTTAAGTAGGTGAGTTAGACATCTGAATGATTTTTATTAATTCCCTGAACCACTCCCATTTCCATCTGTCACAAATATTTTCCTAAAAAAAGCTCTGCCCCCAGGATCTAGGGTGGCGTGTGGAGTAAAGGGAATCCGATCCAAACACAAACATTCAGGACCGGTTTTTAAATGGGATCTCTCAGGAACATACCTCTTTTGTTCTGATCTCATGGATTAAACTATTATTTTGACCATTATGGTTTACATATTTTGAAGGATATTGTCGACTGTTGCTATAGAAACCTGACGTATTCCAACAAGTGCATTAATATAGAACTGATTTGCAGCTGTATTACTGTCAGAGCTGCTGTTACAAAGGACTAATAACCTGATCTAATCTCCTGACCAATACTAGTTAGTTATGTGGTACGTTTGCTGCTCACTTGTGTGTGTGTGTGGAGTTTGGATGTTCTCCCTGTGCTTTGCGGGTTTATTCAGTGTTCTCTGGTTTCCTCCACCAGTTCAAAGACATGCTATTTTGGCAAAGACATGCTATTTTGGTCGAATGGCATCTTGAAATTGTCCCTAGTGTGTGAATGGGTGTGTGATTGTGTCCTGTGATGGGTTGGCTCTCCATTTGGGGTGTCTTAATTTTACATTTCTGGCGCCGTTATCCAGAGTCCCTTATTACAATTTATCGCATTTTTTACACAACTGAGCAATGCGGTCACGTGTGCCGAACGAGTCCGTTACCAGGTTCGGCTCACAGAAGTTAGGTGAGCCCTC
>NC_080722.1:4047500-4072500 GCF_019097595.1 Hemibagrus wyckioides | reverse complement strand
TGTTCCCGGTCTACAGTGGTCAGTATCTATTAAAAGTGGTCCAAGGAAGGAACAGTGGTGAACCGGAGACAGGGTTATGGGCGGCCAAGGCTCATTGATGCACGTTGGGAGTGAAGTCTGGCCCGTGTGATCCGATCCAACAGACGAGCTACTGTTGCTCAAATTGCTGAAGAAGTTAATGCTGGTTCTGATAGAAAGGGGTCAGAATACACAGTGCATGAAGAGCAAAAGGGGTACCAAAACAATATTACGGAGGTGGTCATAATGTTATGCCTGGTCAGTGTACTTAGATTTAGTTGTTTTTGAGCTCATAAGCTTTTCAAATACCAAAGAATCAAGGGCATGGTTTCACAGTACAAGGGAAAAAAATTCTATTCATATGCCCACACCACTTTGTTTTGTATATTTGTATCTAAGCATTTTTGGCCCCGCCCAATTTGCACCAGCAGTTTTGCATGCACCATATCATATCATAAAAACACAAGATTTCCATTCGCTTTGTCATGTCACACTGCTGCAGATGGATAGAATGTATGAGTCTGGAGCTGTGCTGAACATGGAAAGGAATAAATCCGCGGCTCACATGCAGGCTAGCAGCACTCAAGATGCGGAGATCTTTATGCTGTACCATCTCCGCTTGATGGAGAAGAATCCACTCCCCCCAGAGCACTGCTCATCTGTCTGTTCCTTCACACAGGGAGAGTTTGATCAGAATGGAGTCACTGGCGAGCCAGCCAGGAGTCAGACCTACAAACTTCTAATCTTTTTATTATTCAAAAGAAAGATACAAAAACCAATAAATTCTTACAGACACTGTTTTATTCTTTCTGTGTTCTCAATAGAAATTTTGTAGAAATGATAGAACTATTGCATATACTTCTATACGAGATAAACAGATAAATAATAAATGAATAGTAAATTAATGAACAATTAATAATAGTAAATTAATGAGTAAATTAATGAATAATGAGAATATTCTATTCTATTCTATTCTATTCTATTCTATTCTATTCTATTCTATTCTATTCTGTACCATTGTACTATATTATATCTAAACACATTATATTGTGTTCTATCTCTTTCAATTATATTTAATTCTACTGCATTGTACTCTACTGTATCACATTGTATTTAATTCTATTTTATTCTATCTGGTTCTATTCTATTTGGTTCTATGCCACTGTATCGCCTTCTATTCTACTGTACACTATTTTATACTGTATTTGCTATTGTACTGTGTTTTGTTGTAACACGTCATACTATATTCTGTTCTAATCCATCCGATTCTATTCTATCCTATTCAGGGCTATTGTATTGTACTGTAGTGCATTCTATTCCTTTGTATTCTATTCTATTTCTATTGTGTTGCATTCTCTTCTGTTCTCTGCTACTGCATTACATCGCATCAAATTGTATTCCATTGTAATGCATTCTGTTTTATTGAATTACATTCTACGCTACTATATTGTGTACTATTCCATTCAGTTCTATGCTATTGTTTTACATCATATTCTATTCTGCTGCTTTACTGTATTCTATTTTATATGGTTCTATTCTATGCTACTGTATTGTACTGTAGTGGATTCTATTCCTTTGTATTCAATTCTATTCTATTCCTATTGTGTTGCCTTCTCTTGTGTTCCCTGCTACTGCATTGCATCGCATAATATTGTATTCCTTTGTAATACACTCTATTTTATCAAATTTTACTCTATTCTGTGCTACTATATTGTGTACTATTCCATTCAGTTCTATGCTATTGTATTACATCATATTCTATTCTGTTGCTGTACTGTATTCTATTCTATTTAGTTCTATTCTAGGCTACTGTGTGGTGAATTATATTCTGTTGTATTCAATTCTATTTCTATTGTGTTGCCTTCTCTTCTGTTCTCTGCTACTGTATTGCATCGCACACTGTTGTATTCTATTGTAATGAACTCCATTTGATTGAATTCTACTCTATTCTATGCTACTATATTGTATTCTATTGTATTCTATTTTATGCTATTGTAGCCCTATGCTACTGCATTGAATTCTGTTCTACTCTACCCCATCACCTCATCAACATGATTATTATTATTATTATTATTATTATTATTATTATTATTATTATTATTATTATTATTATTATTATTATTACAGTTCAGCAGATATTAATGATATGCTTCAGTGAACTGTTCAACATTTGGTCTGAGGTTACTTTTACAAAAACAAGGCTCTGCACATTTCCCATCAGTCTGTAGCCCTGCTGCTTATCTGTACATCGTGTTGGTATGTGTGTGTGTTACCTGATTAATGTCTCAGAATTTCTCCTTTTCAAAAGGGAAATAATCCATGTGTACTTAGTCACACATATTTACGTTTGCTAATGCATAGCTCAGAGCCACATTTGTCACAGCTGTGTAAACACGTGTAAACATTTAGTCCGCTTTTCGCACAGGCATCATAACTGAAGTGGGTTAAATGGCTCGGAACAAGTTAAGACTTAGTAAATGAGGATTTGCGGGCCATGTCGTCGGTGCATCTGATCATAACAGGACAAGTGTGTGACTTAGTATCCACCGTCGAACCTCCCAGCCAAGATAAAGCTTTAGCCAGTCTGCTCGCCTGTTAAACGAGTGTCCGGATATATACACTGCTGAAAAAGGAGGAAAGCAGGCAAACAATGCTATTTGAGGTATGGAAGGCGGTCACGGGAGATAATTTCTCATACACAGTGCCAAACAAAATGTCCTTTTGTTTAAAAAGCCTTCCCTTCTGGGCTCTTGGAGAGAGTGGGAATTTTTCGTTTATATAGAAAAGAAACAGCCCTGGAGAGCACCTTCGGGGGAAAATATCTGGTGTCATCTTTTTTGGTATCTGTTGCTAAATGATCTTTAGATGTGCTGAAAGAATTCCAGCGCGCCTTTTGCGAATGCAGAAGTTATCTAAATGGTCGTAATGATGAGTAATGAACGCTATCAGATGCACTGGAAGATGGATTACCGAGGTGAAAATAAGGGCATGAAGTTACCAGGTCTACTACATCCTAAATATATGGGTCTGCCATATGTGTGTGTGTGTGTGTGTGTGTGTGTGTGAGTGATTAATGAGCACTGAAATCAACACACTACTTCTAGCTCTTTCTATCTCTTTTCTTCACTTTACACATTTTAAAAAGGTGCAATAATCAGAGCTGGCATAAATCTGACTCTCTCTCTCTCTCTCTCTCTCAAACCGCATTGCAGGTGTGTTAAGTTTTATTTTCTAATTTGGTATATTATGGCTATAGCCTCTCCATTTAGCAAATTATAAATCACACTCCATGCCATGACTAATGCCAGTGACTAAAACCTACTGTAGGAGCAATGCAGAATTTTCTATTGCGTTTCTGTGAGACTTTAAATGACATATAATCTATTATATTAGATTATTACTATTCTCTCTCTCTCTCTCTCTCTCTCTCTCTCTCTCTCTCTCTCTGTCTCTTTCTCTCTCTCTCTTTTCTTTCTTTATCTCTCTGACTCTCTCTCTCTCTCTCTCTGTCTGTCTCTTTCTCTCTCTCTCTTTTCTCTCTTTATCTGTCTTTATCTCTCTGACTCTCTCTCCCTCTCTCTCTCTCTCTCTCTCTCTCTCTCTTTAGGACATGATCCTTTTCTTGAAATTTACAACAATAACTTAGATTCTGAGAGTAGGCGGAGCAAAACTATTCATTCAACTCTTAGCATAACATTTATTACACTGATTAAAGTTTAGAGGCAGGCTGAATGTAATATTTCAGACGAGATCAACACTAGACATAAGCATTTTGTTGTTTAAATTATAGAAAAGATGAGACAAAGCATTTGTTTATTCTATTATAGTATAGTCTATTCAATTCTATGCTACTATATCTGTATTGTATTGTACTGCTTTGCATTGTCTTCTATTAGTTTCTATTCTATTCTATACAAGAGAATTGTATTGTATCATATTCTATTCTATTCTATTCTATTCTACCCAACCCTACTCTGTGCTATTGTATTTTTATTGTATATCATTGACTTGGGTCCGCTTGAATTCTATTCTACACTTTTGAATTGTATTCGATTTTGTTCTATGCTACTCTATTTTTATTGTATTGCGTTCTAGTTTAGTAGAATTGAAAGATTTTAAAATGCTTCAGTCTAGTATTGTCTTGTTCTATACTACTGAACTGTATCGTATCATATTCTATAGCATTCTCTCATCTTCTATTCTATCCTACTTTTTTTCCTATTCTATATCTATTTCTATTCTATACAATATCTAAGCTTTTCTATTGTCTTACATTCCAAGCTACTAACTTAAAACTAGCTCAACGTCTTTAAGTAAGGTAGTGACAGCTAGCCAGCTAAGTTTCTAAACAAACAAACAAAACAGAACAAAAACTTCACCCAAAACTTTACACTTAAAAATTGCAAACACTGTTTCAACGAAGAAATAATAAAACTGTCCTGATCAGAAAAACTAAAAACTGGATCCACTAAAAACCTAAAACTGGATCCACTTATAGATTCAATTATTGACCGACCAAAGTGTTAAAGTTTGAGATGTTGGTCATGTTCATTACCCTTAAAGGTGATTGGTTGAGATTATAGGAAAATGTTTTGGTTTTTTTTCTTTCTGCAAGTCCCAGCTTCACATTTGGCCTTCTCATGTAGTCATGAAGCAAATACCTTTGAATCAACTCTTTAAATAGATTATACAGTATTTTTATTTATTACTTTTTTAACAGTTGTCAGAAATATGTAACAATAACAAATAAATTTAAGAAAAACTCTAATTAGTCCTTAGTCTCTAGTCTCTCGTCTATATATTTGTGCATCTCTACAATTAATGATTCAGAGTCACTGATTCACTGAATCACCGAATCACTGATACATTTCTGAATCTTTTTTTATTTTTTAACTCCTCTGTCCTAAATATACTGTATATGTCCAAAAACAGCACATCATTCACTTGGGTGCTGACATTGGAGACTCCTTCATCAGTTGGAGTAAGCTGTTGCCACAGAAACAACAACGTGTGTTTTGAATCGCACAAACCTGTGATATGCAGCTTTACTGCCCAAACTTCTGTTACAGAAAATGAATCAAAAACTTCTGACCAATCAGAATCCAGAACAGTGACATGATGTACAAAAATAAAGAACAGGATTTTCCATTGAATTGTTTCTCTCTGTTTTTGTGTGACAAACTGAATCACCGAATCTCTTAGCAACTGTCAATTACAGCACGTCTCTGATCACGTACAGTAACTCCACGTCACGTCTGGAAACGTTTATCTCTTTCAGAGCATGGCAGGGAGCTCGATGAAATAAATATGTCATGCATTTCATATGTTGGCTTTTCATCTATTTTATTCCAAAAAAAATCAGTTCTTGGAATAAACAATGCATCTGATTAAGATATCTCTCTCCCTGTTTTTATTTATTTGCATGATAGCAATCTAGAAAACCTTATCAGCAGAAAAAAAATAAATAAAATAAAATAAAATAAAATAAAATAAAATAATTAATTTATTAAGCTGCCATTGTGGTGCCCTTAAACAAGGCCCTTATCCCTTGCATTCTATTCTACTCTATTAGTTTTGTTTCTATTCTATTCTATTCTATTCTATTCTATTCTATTCTATTCTATCCTATCCTATCCTATTCTATTCTACTGAATTGTATTTGATCATATTGTATTCTATAGCACTCTATTCATGCATTGTATTGTCTCCTATTGTATTAGTTTCTATTCTATTCTATTGAATTGTATCATGCCATATAGTATTCTATTCTATAGCATTCCATTCAATTCAATTCTGTGCTAATTGTTTTGTATTGCATTGTATTGTCTTCTATTCTAATAGTTTCTATTCCATTCTAATGAATTGTATCATATCATATTGTATTCTATTCTATAGCATTCTATTCTATTCTGTTCTATTGTGTTCTAACCTATCCTATTCTGTGCTACTGCATTTTTATTGTCTGGTACTCAATTCTATTCTATACTTTTAAATTGTATCAAATCATATAGTATTCTATTCTATAGCATCAGATTCTATTTGAGTCTATGCTACTATATTTTTTTATTGTACTGAAATGTATTGTCTTCTACTCTATTAGTTTCTATTCTATTGAAATGTATCGTATCATATTGTATTCTATTCAACAGCATTCCATTCTGTTCTATTAGGCCCTGATCCCCTTTCCTATTCAAAATACTCATGGATGTAGTACTAGTATAAAATACTGAAGAGCCACCATATGAAATGCATGACGTATTTATTCTCCAAGCTCCCTGACCTGCTCTGAGAGAGATAAACGTTTCCAGACATGGATTGTACTGTATGTGATCAGAAACATGCTGTAATTGACAGTTGCTAAGAGATTCGGTGCTGTTTATTGCCTCACAAAAAAGACAAAGAGAACGATTCATTACAAAACTTTTGTGCTTTATTTTCTTACACCACATCGCTGCTGAGTTCTGGCTCCTGACTGATCAGTAGGTGTGGATTCGTTTTCTTTTTAGCTACATGTTTATAATAATGTGCTTGTTCTGGTACGTCATTGTTTCCATGAAACGCTGTGTTAACAAAGAGAGCTTGATTAGCAAAGTCGACACCTGAAACCTTGCAAGCTAAGTGGGATTTACTCACACAGGATGAATGTCAGGCTTTGAGAGGATCAGGAGGAGATGATTCCCTCAGGCCATCAGACTTCTCAATGTCCAGCTCATGAATCTCTTAAAATTCCTTAAATTACTTCCACTGAAACTACATTTTACTGATTCTGCATTTAATCTAACACTTTCCATTTTATAATGATTGCAATATTCTGTACTGTTTCTACAGGTAACAATTGTACATCATGCTACTACATGGAACATATTCCACATTTGTTTTATTACCTGATTTGCTTATTATTATTTTTATTCATTTTCATTTTGTTTAAACTTAGTTCTTAAATTTAGTTTACGTATATGCATAATTCTAAGAGGAATGGCCAGCTTTTCTTTACTATACATATATACAGTTTGTAACCCTCCTGTTACCCTAAAATTTACAAAGGTTTTGCCCTTGGGGTCAATTTGACCCCAGCAATATTAACCTCCAGAATATAAATTTTAATCAGGTAATTTATGTTTCTTTCTTGACTAACTAAATAGCTTTTCAAATAAAACATAACCCCAACCCAACCCACCCCATTCTTCTAAACACCCAGAATATCTATTGCACAACCATATAAATTTTTACAAATCACCATAAAATTTCACTGATTGATTTCAAACTCATTATTTTATTGGGGCCAAATTGTGGTGGATAGACCACTGGATCAGAGCATCTCCAAAACTGCAGCTCTTGTGGGGTGTTCCCGGTCTGCAGTGGTCAGTATCTATCAAAAGTGGTCCAAGGAAGGAACAGTGGTGAACCGGCGACAGGGTCATGGACGGCCAAGGCTCATTGATGCATGAAGGCCGGCCCGTGTGATCCGATCCAACAGACGAGCTACTGTTGCTCAGATTGCTAAAGAAGTTAATGCTGGTTCTGATAGAAAGGGGTCAGAATACACCGTGCATGACGAGTCAGGGACAGCAAAAGGGGGACCAACACAATATTAGGCAGGTGGTCATAATGTTATGCCTGGTTGGTATATATTTAGGGACATTAAACATTGAATGGGGTCAAACTGACCAGAAGAGATATAGTTGTACAATGTATATTCACAAAAATCTTAAATTTCCAGAATTTAAAGATTCTAGGACACTTTAGAATTGTTTCAGTGCATGAATTTCTTATAGAAATGTAAAGTTTTAAACCACTGGTGAAAATTGTCAATACATATCACACTGTGCACAAAGTAAAAGTACTTTCTTTCTAATTTCGTACTAATGGACATGTCGACCACGCAAGCCGAGACTCGAACAGGTCTAAACTCAGTAATTTCCCCCAAATCAAAAGAAAATTGAAAGAAAACGAGCCGCCTCCACTACCAAATGTGATTGTTGCAGGCTTGGGAGGTTGGTTTTAAATCCCTGTGCGTCTTCTGCAATATCCCCCTACCTTCGCAAATCTCCATCCTCGGTAGATAATAAAGCCGTGCTCCGTCTCCACACTGTTGTTTCTCTGCTCAAATATTGGCTTAAAGCTCATCAATAAAGTTGTCAGTCTTATACAATTCTCCTGACATTTCCCACTGCCGAGGGGCTGCAGAAACCTAAAGCTCTCATGATCCCTAATTCACCGCCGGCTACCCGCTTATATCGGCAAGGCACTGGGAGATGAATCTAATAGAATAGTCTGCCTGCAGTGTGTGTGTGTGTGTGTGTGTGTGATGTGTGTGTGATGTGGAGTGAACAAGGTCATTCCAAGGGGTCGTGTTTAGATGCTTTAAAAAACTGATTGTTCCCAAATAATCAGCTATTTTAATTTATTTGGAAAACAATAAATATATAAATAAGGAGAAGAAGAAGAAGAAGAAGAAGAAGAAGAAGAAGAGGTAATGACGACTCAGAGGTATTACACAATAGGCTCAAATCTTTTATCTATCAGTAACTCAACACTGAGACAAACAGAGTTCAGCAGTTCATTAGATTATGAAGTGACATCGATGACATCGATCATTACGCACACATTTAAAGAAAGATAAGAGCTGTTTTTGTGAGATCATTTCTCTTCTACTTATACTCTACTCTCTCTTTTGTGGTGTTTTCTATTAAAATAATTAAACACACGCTTGTGTATCTGCCCTTTTATGCTATTTTGAGCTTTGACTGGATGATGAATGCTTAGTCCTGCTATTTTTACTTTCTCCTCTGAAGGCCTTGTGGGGAAAAGGATAATGGAGTAATATAATCTACCACTTTCACGTGCATTATAACTCTACACCTTGTTTATCACAGATGCATTATGGGTGCAGGGTTGCCAGAATTGTGATGCAAAACCTGTTCAAATCTTGACCAATCAAATCTATGAAAAAATTATCCCAATGACGAAAAGTAAACTAAGTCCAAACTAGCCCAAAACAAGTCCAATAAACAATATTAAACTAGCCCAAAACTAGCCCAAATCTAGCCCAAAGACCAAAATTAAACTAGCACAAAACTAGCCCAAAACAAGTCCAATAAACAATATTAAACTAGCCCAAATCTAGCCCAAAGACCAAAATTAAACTAGCACAAAACTAGCCCAAAACAAGTCCAATAAACAATATTAAACTAGCCCAAAGACCAAAATTAAACTAGCACAAAACTAGCCCAAAACAAGTCCAATAAACAATATTAAACTAGCCCAAATCTAGCCCAAATCTAGCCCAAAGACCAAAATTAAACTAGCACAAAACTAGCCCAAAGACCAAAATTAAACTAGCACAAAACTAGCCCAAAGACCAAAATTAAACTAGCACAAAACTAGCCCAAAACAAGTCCAATAAACAATATTAAACTAGCCCAAAACTAGCCCAAAGTCCAAAATTAAACTAGCCCAAAACTAAACCAATGACCAAATTTAAACTAGCCCAAAACTAGCCCAAAGTCCAAAATTAAACTAGCCCAAAACTAAACCAATGACCAAATTTACACTAGCCCAAAACTAGCCCAAAGACCGAATTTAAACTAGCCCAAAACTAGCCCAAAGACCAAATTTAAACTAGCCCAAAACTAAACCAATGACCAAACATAAACTAGCCCAAAACTAGCCCAAAGACCAAAATTAAACCAGCCCAAAACTAGCCCAATGACCAAATTTACACTAGCCCAAAACTAGCCCAAAGACCAAAATTAAACTAGCCCAAAACTAGCCCAAAGACCAAATTTAAACTAGCCCAAAACTAAACCAATGACCAAATTTAAACTAGCCCAAAACTAAACCAATGACCAAATTAAACTAGCCCAAAACTAAACCAATGACCAAATTTAAACTAGCCCAAAACTAGCCCAAAGACCAAAATTAAACTAGCCCAAAACTAAACCAATGACCAAATTTAAACTAGCCCAAAACTAGCCCAAAGACCAAATTTAAACTAGCCCAAAACTAAACCAATGACCAAATTTAAACTAGCCCAAAACTAGCCCAATGACCAAATTTACACTAGCCCAAAACTAGCCCAAAGACCAAAATTAAACTAGCCCAAAACTAAACCAATGACCAAATTTAAACTAGCCCAAAACTAGCCCAATGACCAAATTTACACTAGCCCAAAACTAGCCCAATGACCAAATTTAAACTAGCCCAAAACTAGCCCAATGACCAAATTTAAACTAGCCCAAAACTAGCCCAAAGACCAAATTTAAACTAGCCCAAAACTAAACCAATGACCAAATTTACACTAGCCCAAAACTAGCCCAATGACCAAATTTAAACTAGCCCAAAACTAGCCCAAAGACCAAATTTAAACTAGCCCAAATCTAGCCCAAAGACCAAAATTAAACTAGCACAAAACTAGCCCAAAACAAGTCCAATAAACAATATTAAACTAGCCCAAAACTAGCCCAAAGACCAAATTTAAACTAGCCCAAAACTAAACCAATGACCAAATTTAAACTAGCCCAAAACTAGCCCAATGACCAAATTTACACTAGCCCAAAACTAGCCCAAAGACCAAAATTAAACTAGCCCAAAACTAAACCAATGACCAAATTTAAACTAGCCCAAAACTAGCCCAATGACCAAAATTACATTAGCCCAAAACTAGCCCAAAGACCAAAATTAAACTAGCCCAAAACTAAACCAATGACCAAATTTAAACTAGCCCAAAACTAGCCCAATGACCAAATTTACACTAGCCCAAAACTAGCCCAATGACCAAATTTAAACTAGCCCAAAACTAGCCCAAAGACCAAATTTAAACTAGCCCAATGACCAAAATTAAACTAGCCCAAAACTAAACCAATGACCAAATTTAAACTAGCCCAAAACTAGCCCAAAGACCAAAATTAAACTAGCCCAAAACTAAACCAATGACCAAATTTAAACTAGCCCAAAACTAGCCCAATGACCAAATTTACACTAGCCCAAAACTAGCCCAATGACCAAATTTAAACTAGCCCAAAACTAGCCCAAAGACCAAATTTAAACTAGCCCAATGACCAAAATTAAACTAGCCCAAAACTAAACCAATGACCAAATTTAAACTAGCCCAAAACTAGCCCAAAGACCAAATTTAAACTAGCCCAAAACTAAACCAATGACCAAATTTAAACTAGCCCAAAACTAGCCCAAAGACCAAAATTAAACTAGCCCAAAACTAAACCAATGACCAAATTTAAACTAGCCCAAAACTAAACCAATGACCAAATTTACATTAGCCCAAAACTAGCCCAAAGACCAAATTTAAACTAGCCCAAAACTAAACCAATGACCAAATTTAAACTAGCCCAAAACTAGCCCAAAGACCAAAATTAAACTAGCCCAAAACTAAACCAATGACCAAATTTAAACTAGCCCAAAACTAGCCCAAAGACCAAATTTAAACTAGCCCAAAACTAAACCAATGACCAAATTTAAACTAGCCCAAAACTAGCCCAATGACCAAATTTACACTAGCCCAAAACTAGCCCAAAGACCAAAATTAAACTAGCCCAAAACTAAACCAATGACCAAATTTAAACTAGCCCAAAACTAGCCCAATGACCAAAATTACATTAGCCCAAAACTAGCCCAAAGACCAAAATTAAACTAGCCCAAAACTAAACCAATGACCAAATTTAAACTAGCCCAAAACTAGCCCAATGACCAAATTTACACTAGCCCAAAACTAGCCCAATGACCAAATTTAAACTAGCCCAAAACTAGCCCAAAGACCAAATTTAAACTAGCCCAATGACCAAAATTAAACTACCCCAAAACTAGCCCAATGAGCTATATTACAAAACAATATTATAAAATCACATGGCCATTGACCTATAACTAGCTCTAAACTAGCCCTAAACTAGCCAAATGACCAAAATTATACTAGCCTAAAACTAGCCCAATGACCAAAATTAAACTAGCCCAAAAAAAGTCCAAAGGTCAATAATAAACTAGCCTGAAACTAGCCCAAATCTAGACCAATATTACAAAACAATATTATAAAACTCCAAGTGTATGACCAATAACTAGCTCCAAACCAAAATGCCCAAAAAGAGCCAAATAACCGAATTTAAACTATCCTGAAACTAGCCCAATGACCAAAATGAAACTAATTCTAATCTAGTCCAAGGATCAATAATAAACTAGCCCCAAAATCTAGCTAGTCACCAGCCCAACAACCAATATTAAACTAGCCAAAAACTAGCCCAAATACCAAAACTTAAACTAAGCCACACCCCAAACCAAAAATGCACATTTTATATTCACTGTTATGCTTAACAAAACAACAACAACAAAAAACTATACAGTAATAATCAATAAACACAGAATAAAATCATCGATCTCTGTGTTATCATCTGTAGAATATGAATGAAGCGTTCCAGTCAAATATAAAAAATGCAAAATTTCAAACCTGAAAGCTGCTGGGGAAAAAAATCATCCTGCAGAAACATTTTAAAAGTTTTTCAACTCTACTGAAAAAAATGTATTTGGCAACCCTGCACAAATGTGTGTAAAAGAAATACAAGAAATACTGATATCAGGAATCTACTGAAATCTAGTATGTTCTAAAAAGAAATGAATCAAAATCCAGAATAATCTACTAGAAGTAAAGCTTATATTAACGCTAATTTATGGCAGTCACCTCCCTGAGCACCACTTTATTTAAAGGCAGTCTACATAGGGCCTTCATAACACCTTCATAAGCACTGCATGACTATTTCAATGAGAATATATAAAGGGTTTATGTAGTAAGAACCCAGGATTTCAAAGAGTTCTCAACTGCATGATCCATTAGCATTTCCAACCCTCACATATTCACGGCTCAGAGTAAAGTGCTAGTGTGTAAGCGTAGCCTCGTGTGATATTGATTTTTCCTGCTTGTTATTTTACTTTTGAAAACAACCATTCAACCATTTAGGCATCCAGAAACGGACACAAGCATTTCTACATTTCAGGATTAAGGAGAGGAGGAGAGAGTCAGTAATAATCAGCGGTGCGGTCTGAGATCATGAAAAAAACTCTTGAAAACTGGATTTTTATACCAAAGGTCATTTTCACTCATGATCTAGTGACCTAGTTGAGGGTGTGATTATGATTGAGACTACAGATGGACTCTATAAGTAAATTTTTTTCTATTCAGTTTATTCAAACAGAGGAACCTCGGCATACGAATTCCCTCCATTATGAATCCTTAAGAATTGAAATATTGCAAGAAATTTGCATCGGCATACGAAGTATTTTCAGAATTTGAACTAAACGAACCGAACGCCGGCTAAGTTGCCGTACGTCTGAGAGCCGTTCAAATCTTGTTTGCATCAGTGGAAAGCCAAGCGAAGTGAGTTTACGAAATTTATGGATATTCAAAAGCTAGGTGATTTTCAAGTGTTTTTTTGTTGACAGATCGGTGGTGTGGGTGGTCTGTTCTATTTTTAGCCCAAGCTTGGTGGCACGACTTCCTGTGAGGAACTTGGGTCAGTTCTTTGTAAGCAGCCGTACAGTTTACATACGCTTCATATTGGGAATATTGGTCATATATTTGGGAGCTGGAACGGATTATCTGCATTTACATTATTTCTTATGGGAAAATACGTTTCACAATACAAATTTTCACCTTAAGAACTCGCCTCCAGAACCGATTACATTCATATTCCGAGGTTCCACTGTACAGCGCTTTTAACAATGGACATTGTCTCATAAACAGCTTTACAGAAGTATAGAAAAAATGATCTAGTTTAAAGTTAAGTGATTATTTATCTCTAATATTTATCCGTAATGAGAAGCTTGAGGCGACGGTGGTGAGGAAAAACTCCCTGAGATGATCTAAGGAAGAAACCTTGAGAGGAACCAGGCTCAGAAGGGAACCTCATCCTCATTTGGGTGACACTGGACAGTAAATAATGTAAATGTAAATAATCAACCTTCTAACATTCACAGCAACAAGGTGACCTGGGATCATTTGTTTTTAAAGAGAGCTTGCAAATGCATGTGGGGTTGAGAAAAGTGTACGTTTACGCAAATACAGATCGATCACCAGCGGGAGGTGAAGACGGTACGTGTGCACATGATGATCCTTCACCTTTGTCTCATATGATATGATGCAGATACACGCTGAAGAATTTTATTATATACAAAACACAGACTCTTTGTCCAGATCGTTTCATCCTGCACTGTCATTGCCGTGGCCCGGATTCGATTCCGATGCAAGGAGCAAACCCAGCCAGTGAAGAGTTAACTCTCATTGTCGATCCCGAGCCTGGATAAAATGCTAGGTTTGCGTCAGAAAGAAAATCGGTTGTAAATACTGTGCCAAATCAAAATATGAGGACCAGATGATCGGCTGTTGACCGAGAAAGAACAGCATTTTTCTACTTTTTTCTGCCATATTTTTCCCTATATATTTTATTTCATAGTATCTTATTTGTGTTCTATTTTATTATTTTACCTTATTTTTATTCTTTTACTTTTTTTTAATTTTACCTTATTTTTTTATTCTTTTACTTTTTTTATTTTTTAACCTTATTTTTTTATTCCTTAACTTTTTTATTCTTTACCTTTTTTATTCTTTTACATTTTTTATTCTTTTGCTTTCTTTATTCTTTTACTTTTTTACTCTTTTGCTTTTTTTATTCTTTTACCTTCTTTTTTTATTATTTTACCTTTTTCATTCTTTTACCTTATTTTGTATTCTCTTACTTGTTTATTCTTTTTCCTCATTTTTTTTTTTATTATTTTACGGGTTTTTTTATTCGTTTACTTTTATATACTTTTATCTTTTTTATTCGTTTACTTTTTTATTCTTTTACTTTATTTTTTATTCTTTTACTTTTATATTTATATCTTATCTTTATATCCTTTTTTTATTAATTTACCTTTCTAATTCTTTTACCTTCTTTTTTTATTCTTTTACTTTATTCTTTTTCATTCTTTTACCTTATTACTTTTAACTTTTTTTTAAATTTACCTTAGTGTCAGTTAGCTTTTTTTCTATCAAGGACAGTCATAAAAAGCATTTCACTACTGTGTATGTGACATAAAAATAATAAATAATATAGAATAGAATATACAGGGGAATTTCTATTGCTCTGTAAAGCTGCTTTGAGACAATATCTATTGTTAAAACACTAAACAAATAAAATTGAATTGAACTGAATTGAATTAGTCTAAATAGTTTCAGTATCATTCTCCAGTCTTGCCGAGTCAAAAGTATAGGAACAGGACCAAAAAAATAATAAATGCTGAGTGATAAATGAATTAAAAGCGTGCCAGATTTAACCTCCACTCTCATGTGTGCTGTTGTGTTTTCACCGACACAGTCTGCTGCACTTTATTAATGATATTTGTACAGTTCCTGAGACTGCACTTTTCACTTTGTAATAATTCAGTCCCAAAAACACAAAGGAACATAAATTAATATTAGCGCTTCCCAAAACAACAGTGTCCAGAGAAGAAAAGAAAAAAAACTAGAATAACATCCAGACTTGAAAATATAAATGATGCCACTGTTTCCGGAATATACTGTACAAGCCTCGAACCTTCAGGAAGGCTACGATACGTCTCTGTCTCTTCCACAGTTTCATAACACGCCACGGATTAACCAGAACACGAACCCGTAAAACAAATGAAAGCAATAACACGGCTGTGACTGTGTTTAATCCCTTACACACATCATTAAACCTCAAGAGGGTTTCAGCTCACAGCCAGAACATCTGAAAAACCTCGCTTCACTTTTCTGTTTGCTTTCAGATTTATAATCAATTGCAGAACTATTTTAATTGAAATAAGTGAGAGTAAAATTTAAACTTCATATAAAACCCTCCTTTCTTGTTATCTGAACTATATGAAGTCGGTTTCCATTAAAAAAAAAACATGTCACAAATAGATATTAATCAGAAATAGATTTTTCTTAGCACTGTTGAGTAATTCATTCATTCATTCAATTATTTACTTACTTACTTATTTATTTATTTATTTATTTATTTATTTACAAACAAGAGGCACTGAGATAATAAATTAATTAATTAATTAATTAATAAATAAATAAATAAATAAATAAATAAATAAATAAATTTTTCATTTTTACGTATTTGTACATCTAGCATGATCTGTTTGTAAAGGATTTTATCAGCATATTTATTTTCAATTTTTAGTTAATTTTTTTACTTAAGAAGACACTGAGATAATAAATAAATAAATAAATAAATAAATAAATAAATAAATAAATAAATAAATAAATCAATCCTTTTTTTACCACCACATTTGTACATCTAACATGGTCTGTTTGTAAAGGATTTCATCAGCATGTTTATTTATTCATTCATTTATTTATTTATTTTTGATTTAAAAGGAATTGAGATCATAAATAAATAAATAAATAAATAACTCCATTTTTTTACCACCACATTTGTACATCTAGCATGATCTGTAAAGGATTTCATCAGCATATTTTTTTATTATTATTTATTTATTTATTACATTATTATTTATTTATTTATTTCAATACACCTGCAACTTGCTCACTAACCCCACACACAGCTATTTTTTTAAATTAGGGATATTAAATTTTTATGTTTATCTCCATTGCACTGGAGCGGTGATTATGCCAAAGGAAATGCAGAGCGCCTCTCAGTAAGGAGTGTGTTACGTGAAAGACTGCGGCTTGATGGAATTCAAATGAAGTACATTACTTACAGTACAGCGCTCCTCTGTATTGATGCAATATTCCTGCTATTTCCCATTTGGGTAAAGTGGTGCATCAGAGACACCAGGGCGAGGGGAGGGTGATGGACTTTCAAGCACTGGATCATCCATTAGTGTAGTCCTGCACTGACCTTGGCTTGATACACACACACACACACATTCCAAGAAAAACAGCATAACTGAAGCAGTCTATGTGAGAACTCCGTCTGTCAGATGTAAGAGAAATGACTGGAAATTACAGCGTATGATAAGCCCATGAGCTTGGCCATATGTGTTCCTGCTTCATTTGGGCTGCATGTATACAGATTTAGTAACAGGAACCAGGCCAAGCCAGAACGGACTAATGGAGCTTTGAGCTCAGTGCACATGCACACACACACACACACACACACACACACTGGACAGCAGTGTATACATTAAAAATGAGTAAGGCTTCAGGACAGATGGATATCCATACTGACCACAGCGAACAGGACAGGACAAGATAGGGCAGAGGAGTGCAGGGCAAAACAGGACAAGGCAGGTCAGTGCAAGACAGAACAGGAAAGGGCAGGACAGCGCAAGACAGAACAGGACAGAGACAGGGCAGGACAGGACAGGGCTGGACAGGACAGAACAGAGACAGGGCAGAACATGACAGAGACAGGGCAGGGCAGGGCATGATAAAGACAAGATAGGGCAGGACACAGACAGGGCAGGACAAAACAGAAACAGGGCAGGACAGGTCAGTATAGGACAGTGTAGAACAGTGAAGGACAGGGCAGAACATGACAGAGACAGGGCAGGGCAGGATATGGCAGAGTACAGGACATTACAGAACAGAGACAGGGCAGTACAGTACAGGACAGTAAGTAAAGGACAGGACAGAGACTGTGAGAGTGTGGAGAGGTGTTCAGTGGACTGTATATCATGTTGATGAAGAAAATTCTGGGCCTTATTAGTATAAGATCTAACATCAGGGTCAGGAGGGTAAACTTGGTGTCCAACTTCCTTCAGAGCTTCCTGACAGGTTAAAGATCTCTGTGGGCTTTCAGGTCATATATTAATCTTCTACTGATGCATCACTATCACTGTTATTAATACAACCATTACTAATATTATCACCACTACAAACACTATTAGCATTACTTCTACTTCCACTAAAAATCAGTAAAAACAGAGTCAAAAAGAAAAACAGAACTTAAAAATCAAGTGTGAAAAAAAAATAACATTTTGTAATAAAATAGAAGAAATCATAATAATAGAGTGTGGAAAGAAATAAATCATTAATCATAAAATTAAATCATAAAAAAAGATTTTGCAAGGAAAAAAACTGAAAAATAGAATGGGAAAGAAAAGACATTTGAAAATAAGGGAACATCTAAGCTTAAGAAATAATAAAAATAGAGTTAAAAAAACAAAAATGCTTAATTATACACAAAAACAGATTTCATAAAAATACAAATTAAAGAAGAAACTAACTTAAGCAAAATTGAAACTAAAATAGTTTTAGAAAAAAAAGAACAGAAAATGACAAAATTAAGAAACAAAAATGAAGAAATGAAGAAAAAAATCACAAAGTGAAGAAAAAATGACAGAATGAAGAAACAAATCATGAAATGAAGAAAAAATGAAGAAAAAATTAAGAACGAAATTAAGAAGTGAAGAAAAAATAATGAAATGAAAATAAAATTACAAAATGAAGGAAAAAATTACAAAATGAAGAAAAAAAATTACAAAATGAAGAAAAAAAATTACAAAATGAAGAAAAAAAATTACAAAATGAAGAAAAAAATAACAAAATACAGGGGAAAAAATGAAGAAATGAAAAAATGCAAGAAATTTGAGGAAAAAAGAAAACCTTTTTTAAATAATTCTATTTAATATGATGTGCAGCTTTATGCTAAATGTTTGCTGGTAAATTATTGGCTTTTCTTGTCAACAAAAAAATCTCTATTGGTCCTGTTTTATATGTCAGAAGATTGAATTTGGAAAAAAAATCAATTGTACAAAAAAAATTCTATAATTTGATCACTGGGACTCAAACAACATTTCTAAAGATTACAGAAATAAATTTATTCCAAAATGGAGGAGGGGAATTTGTCTGGTGATCATTTCAGGTTTCTTATTTGTTTCAGAGAAAAGCGCAGATGATTTGAAATGGCCTCTATAATGTGAAGGTCATTACAATTTCACGCCTCACTTCACCCTTATTTCTTCCGCATGACGTCCGAGTTTACGAGAAACCCGACGCCGGGGTCTAATCATCCCGCCCTCGAGCCGTCGATGAAGAACAGCCGCTTTCACGCTCGTCTTCGGTCTTCTGACAGCGGTGATGAGTCTCATGATGGTCAACAACAAGCGCAGAATCATGACCTGGCTATTTTAAAGAATCTACTTAACAAAAGCTACTTCTCTCAGGAATGACCTCTGACCTTAAACCTCACCCAAAATTTCAGTCATTTGCTGTCACATGATCATCAGTAGAAGATAAAGGGTAATTTGAAGAAGCTTCTTTTCTCTTTTCTATTTCCTGACAGGAAAAACCTTTAACCTTTAGCCTGTAAAGTGCAAAATGGAAGTGTGATGTAATGAGTTCTAACTCAGAGTGTGTGTGTGTGTGTGTGTACACCCATCAGGCATAACATGAATATGAGCAGTGAGAGGTGAAGTGAATAAGACTGATGATCTCCTCATCATGGCACCTGTTAGTGGGTGGGATATATTAGGCAGCAAGTCAACATTTTGTCCTCAAAGTTGATGTTAGAAGCAGGAAAAATGGACAAGCGTAAGGATTTGAGCTTTGAGTTTGACGAAGGGCCAAATTGTGATGGCTAGACCACTGGATCAGATCATCTCCAAAACTGCAGCTCTTGTGGGGTGTTCCCGGTCTGCAGTGGTCAGTATCTATCAAAAGTGGTCCAAGGAAGGAACAGTGGTGAACCGGAGACAGGGTCATGGGTGGCCAAGGCTCACTGATGCACGTGGGGAGCGAAGGCTGGACCGTGTGATCCGCTTTGGACAATGTTCTGCTGGGAAACCTTGGGTCCTGCCATCCATGTGGATGTTACTTTGACACGTACCATCTACCTTGTTACATTGTTACAGACCATCTACACCCTTTCATGGAAACGCTATTCCCTGATGGCTGTGGTCTCTTTCAGCAGGACAATGCACCATGCCACAAAGCAGAAATGGTTCAGGAATGGTTTGATGACCACAACAATGAGTTTCAGGTGTTGACTCCGCCTCCAATTTCCCCAGATCTCAATCCAATCCAGCATCTGTGGGATGTGCTGGACAAACAAGTCCGATCCATGGAGGCCCCACCTCACAACTTACAGGACTTAAAGGATCTGCTGCTAACATCTTCTTTCTTTCTTAAAATGATGAAAAGACATTTCAGTCATTTGCTGTGATCATCAGTAGGAGATCGAGGGTTTCTTGGGAATTTGAAGAAGCCTTCTGTTTCTTTTCTATTTTTCTGTCAAGAAGAAACGTTAACCTTTACCCCTTAATGCACAAGAGACAGAAGAGAAGTGTGATGTAATGAGTTCTAACTCAGAGTGTCTTCACATGTGTGTATGACTAATCAGATTACACACACACACACACACACACACACATATATACACACACACACTAATCATCTCCTGGCTCCTGATAGCATCTCCCTCTGGTCTGCCGAGTTTCCTCTACACGGAAAAATGACATCTTCTTTCCTCTCTAAGAGACAGGACATGTCATGTCATGAGTCCAGCTGCGGTCCAGATGATTTATTCCATGTGAGACGTGTTGATTAAAGCGCTCATGCACATGTTTAGGGAATGTTCGCGTCTTGTGAACAGCGGTTCCGCCCACGCTATCAGATTTTCTGCCAATTATTGGGATTTGTTCTTGTTGTAATTTTGGGCTTAGGTTTCGTTTCCTGTTCATTTGACATCAATATGTGTGGCAGTGCAGGAAAACCCTCACATGCTCTAAACTGCAGACATTCCTCAGTCCTTCTTTAAAAAAAAAAAAAAAAAAAAAGGGAAAATGAACTTTTTGAATGAATCTCTTTTAGAGCCTCTGTGTGATTTTATAACGTAGATTTAACAATGCAAATAAAAATAAGACATTTTTATTTTGTGTTTTTGTCTTAAAGATTAAAATAAACTTTAAATAATCAAATTACTGCATAATTTAAGACACCAAAATGTTAATTTTTCCTCAAATCATATTTAGGAATCAGATCAGAAGTTATTTTTTGATTTAATATAAATTAATACTAACTTTTTTTTCTTTTCCCAAAAACAAACAATTATACAGTAACACAAAATATAAAGATTATTCATTATATATATTTTTTATTTCATACCAACTTTCTTTCTTTCTTTCTTTCTTTCTAACCCTTTCTTCCTTCCTTCCTTCCTTCCTTCCTTCCTTCCTTCCAACACTTCCTTCTAACCCTTCCTTCCTTCCTTCCTCCCTGCTGGCATTAATGGCATGTTGTATCGCAATCAATAATGAAAAATAATGTTTATTGGTGAATCTGGTAACTCCTACCATTAAAGCTCCTGCTCCTGCTATCAGTCTGTGTTCGAGAGCTTATGGACTTGTTTTTTTTTTTTTAATGGCTGACAAATAGAAACCACAGAGAGCAAGACTAACAATAAAAAGAAAGAGAAAAAGAAATGAAGAGCAGTATATCTTCTGAGAGAATGAAGTGAAATGAGCCAGAAACGTTTCCTACCTACAACTGAAGCCTGAGTGAGTTTACATCACACGCCTACGGTCAGTTTTATCATTCAGATCGTTCAAGCCGTAAGAAAGAAAAGGCAAGAGCGAGAAAAGCAAACAGATATTTTCTGCCACATGAGGATGAAGAGAAAGATAAATGGTATGATTTAAAGCGCAGAGGGGGTGGGGAAGGGGGGGGGCAAAGGAAAGCACATTCCCAACAAGCAGATTGTTATTAATACGTCTGGGGTCCAAAGTAGCATCAATAAACCTGACGCGAGCGCCGAGCCGCCGTGATTTACGCTCCGTAGCTAAACACCGAGTTCCTCTTCATCAATCTGCGATCTGTTATTAAGATTAAAGCTAATATTTGTCGAAGAACACGGCGTAGGCAGGGCGGGATTTCTTAAAGAGGAACTGGAAAAAGTCTAAACAAATCCATTTGTGAATTAAAAACTTCAGATTTTAATAGTTTTATGAATTATGAGTAAGTAACAGGGCAGAAGAAAGAAAGAAAGAAAGAAAGAAAGAAAGAAAGAAAGAAAGAAAGAAAGAAAGAAAGAAAGAAAGAAAGAAAGAAAAGTAAAGTTGGAGTAAAGAAGGAAAGTATAGTTGGATCAGTATATGATTGGTCAGTGTATGATGGGTCAGTGTATGATGGGTCAGTATATGATGGGTCAGTATATGATGGGTCAGTATATGATGGGTCAGTATGATGGGTCAGTATATGATGGGTCAGTGTATGATGGGTCAGTATATGATGGGTCAGTATGATGGGTCAGTATATGATGGGTCAGTGTATGATGGGTCAGTGTATGATGGGTCAGTATATGATGGGTCAGTATGATGGGTCAGTATATGATGGGTCAGTATATGATGGGTCAGTGTATGATGGGTCAGTATATGATGGGTCAGTATGATGGGTCAGTATATGATGGGTCAGTGTATGATGGGTCAGTATATGATGGGTCAGTATGATGGGTCAGTATATGATGGGTCAGTGTATGATGGGTCAGTATATGATGGGTCAGTGTATGATGGGTCAGTGTATGATGGGTCAGTATATGATGGGTCAGTGTATGATGGGTCAGTGTATGATGGGTCAGTATATGATGGGTCAGTATGATGGGTCAGTATATGATGGGTCAGTATGATGGGTCAGTGTATGATGGGTCAGTATATGATGGGTCAGTATATGATGGGTCAGTATATGATGGGTCAGTGTATGATGGGTCAGTGTATGATGGGTCAGTGTATGATGGGTCAGTATATGATGGGTCAGTATATGATGGGTCAGTATATGATGGGTCAGTATGATGGGTCAGTATATGATGGGTCAGTGTATGATGGGTCAGTGTATGATGGGTCAGTATATGATGGGTCAGTATGATGGGTCAGTATATGATGGGTCAGTATATGATGGGTCAGTGTATGATGGGTCAGTGTATGATGGGTCAGTATATGATGGGTCAGTATATGATGGGTCAGTGTATGATGGGTCAGTGTATGATGGGTCAGTATGATGGGTCAGTATATGATGGGTCAGTGTATGATGGGTCAGTGTATGATGGGTCAGTATATGATGGGTCAGTGTATGATGGGTCAGTGTATGATGGGTCAGTGTATGATGGGTCAGTATATGATGGGTCAGTATGATGGGTCAGTATATGATGGGTCAGTATGATGGGTCAGTGTATGATGGGTCAGTGTATGATGGGTCAGTATATGATGGGTCAGTATATGATGGGTCAGTATATGATGGGTCAGTATGATGGGTCAGTGTATGATGGGTCAGTGTATGATGGGTCAGTGTATGATGGGTCAGTGTATGATGGGTCAGTATATGATGGGTCAGTATATGATGGGTCAGTGTATGATGGGTCAGTATATGATGGGTCAGTATGATGGGTCAGTATATGATGGGTCAGTATATGATGGGTCAGTATATGATGGGTCAGTATATGATGGGTCAGTGTATGATGGGTCAGTATATGATGGGTCAGTATGATGGGTCAGTGTATGATGGGTCAGTGTATGATGGGTCAGTATATGATGGGTCAGTATGATGGGTCAGTATATGATGGGTCAGTATATGATGGGTCAGTGTATGATGGGTCAGTGTATGATGGGTCAGTATATGATGGGTCAGTATATGATGGGTCAGTGTATGATGGGTCAGTGTATGATGGGTCAGTATGATGGGTCAGTATATGATGGGTCAGTGTATGATGGGTCAGTGTATGATGGGTCAGTGTATGATGGGTCAGTATATGATGGGTCAGTGTATGATGGGTCAGTGTATGATGGGTCAGTATGATGGGTCAGTATATGATGGGTCAGTGTATGATGGGTCAGTGTATGATGGGTCAGTGTATGATGGGTCAGTATATGATGGGTCAGTATATGATGGGTCAGTATATGATGGGTCAGTATGATGGGTCAGTGTATGATGGGTCAGTGTATGATGGGTCAGTGTATGATGGGTCAGTATATGATGGGTCAGTATATGATGGGTCAGTGTATGATGGGTCAGTATATGATGGGTCAGTATGATGGGTCAGTATATGATGGGTCAGTGTATGATGGGTCAGTGTATGATGGGTCAGTATATGATGGGTCAGTATGATGGGTCAGTATATGATGGGTCAGTATATGATGGGTCAGTGTATGATGGGTCAGTGTATGATGGGTCAGTATATGATGGGTCAGTATATGATGGGTCAGTGTATGATGGGTCAGTGTATGATGGGTCAGTATGATGGGTCAGTATATGATGGGTCAGTGTATGATGGGTCAGTGTATGATGGGTCAGTATATGATGGGTCAGTGTATGATGGGTCAGTGTATGATGGGTCAGTGTATGATGGGTCAGTATATGATGGGTCAGTATGATGGGTCAGTATATGATGGGTCAGTATGATGGGTCAGTGTATGATGGGTCAGTGTATGATGGGTCAGTATATGATGGGTCAGTATATGATGGGTCAGTATATGATGGGTCAGTATGATGGGTCAGTGTATGATGGGTCAGTGTATGATGGGTCAGTGTATGATGGGTCAGTGTATGATGGGTCAGTATATGATGGGTCAGTATATGATGGGTCAGTGTATGATGGGTCAGTATATGATGGGTCAGTATGATGGGTCAGTATATGATGGGTCAGTGTATGATGGGTCAGTGTATGATGGGTCAGTATATGATGGGTCAGTATGATGGGTCAGTATATGATGGGTCAGTATATGATGGGTCAGTGTATGATGGGTCAGTGTATGATGGGTCAGTATATGATGGGTCAGTATATGATGGGTCAGTGTATGATGGGTCAGTGTATGATGGGTCAGTATGATGGGTCAGTATATGATGGGTCAGTGTATGATGGGTCAGTGTATGATGGGTCAGTGTATGATGGGTCAGTATATGATGGGTCAGTATGATGGGTCAGTATATGATGGGTCAGTGTATGATGGGTCAGTGTATGATGGGTCAGTATATGATGGGTCAGTGTATGATGGGTCAGTGTATGATGGGTCAGTGTATGAT